>NW_020454416.1:262351-298495 GCF_003342845.1 Nothoprocta perdicaria
CCTCCCGCGTCCCCGCCGCGCTGCGGGGGAGCCGCGACCCGCGCGGGGCTCCGCGGGCCCGGCCGCGCAGAGCCGAGCCGAGCGAGCAGGGCTGGGGCTGCGGGGATTAACGGCGGCTTCAAGGAGGGGGGAACAAAGCGAAGACCCCGGGCTGTTTATAGCCCGGCCTGTTGGGAATCAGCCGCAGGACTTACAATTAAGCTGTGAAGGGCTGTAGCAAGTGGGTTATGAAATAGCTTCTGCTTTTTTTTTTTTTTTTTTTTTTTTAAAGTCAGACCGTGTGTGTACAAAACCATCGGAGTTGCAGATTATTCATTCAGAATGAGTAAGATATATTGATAGCGAGGATGAGAACGCTAAAATAAAACATGTTTGTTTTAAAATCCGGCTGGCCATAAAAGTGAATGATTAGTTTCTGTACTGGCGTTCTAGAAAAAGGAGTAGAGATTTTGTATCTACTGCATCGTCAGTGTTGAGAACACACACACACACACACACACACACACACACACACGATGGTTGCATTTACGATAGTTCATTTTACTTATCTGAGGTAACTGATACAATAAAAGGTTAGAGCTCGTTCTGCTACTGCTCTTTCATTTGGGATTTTTTGTCTAAATGATATTGCACCAAATGCAGTGTTCATGATGATTTTACACTCTCGCATGCATTTAACAAAGTATTTAAACTTTCTTAACTTGTTATACTATAGCTGTGCTTATTAGCAGTTGTTTGGCTTGTTATAAAGTGATATATGAGACAGTTTGACTAGTAATACATGTGTTAATTTGTCAAAAATTAACACATTAGTAGTAGGGTAGTGCATGAAGTGACTGATTTAAGCTGTAAAAATTGAATCATTTAAGTGTCTCTGGCAAAACATTTTTTTCTTTTTTTTTTTTTTTGGTAATATACTTCTGATCTACTGTTCCCTCCTGAAATCCATCATTTAAAACCTATTATTTTGGAAACAGTAGGGCAATAAAAGCAAAGTAAAAGAGTGGGATATTGTGATGTTAGTTAGGTCTGTAGTAATTGTGGATTAGAGCAGGTTGCAGCTTCTGTTGCCTTTGACGTAGCAGATCCCAGAGAGGTTTTTCAGTGGCAGTGACTAAATTGAGAAGGATTTTGTGTCTGTGAGAAGAAATATAGAGGTGAAGTTTTCAGAGTTCAAAACTGAGTTACATATTCTCAGCCTTAACCGATTCTGTACATGTGTGAATGTAACGTTAAATACTTAGTGTGTGCACCTGCACTAAAGAGTGTATGAATGTACTGCTGACTGTAATTTCTGTTTCAGCTAAGGCTTGTTTATCTGGAGGGAGTTGGCCTGTATCTCACAACAGCCGATTTACAGCCTCTGTGTACTTCTGTGCCTTGCATCGTTTTCTCTTCGCCTTGTTCTATTAAAGCACTACACAAAGCCCTTGCCTGGAGGGGAGGAGAAGCAGCTTCCCTTTCAGGGTGAGGCACCAGCTTTCCCAGTGGTCTCAGAGGGACGCGTCAGATACGGACCAGCCACTGCCCTTCATCCCTCTTCCCGACCCTTAAAACCCTCTCTCCTCACAATAGAGAAACCTGAGCTTCTTTTGATTGATCTCACAGATCAATGTGCTGCAGGATGAATCTAGATGGTCAGTCTGACAGGCTGGCTTTTAAAATACGGATATGCAAAACTACAGTTTAGTCAATTTTGCACATTTTAAGTTGTACATTAAAGAATTCAAGAGCTATTTATCATGCTTCAAATAAAAATTACTTGCCTTGATTTCTTTTTGGTGATTGGGATGAAATCCCAACCCTGTTCAAATGCTTAATCCTTCATACATATGTATATATATGTGTGTGTGTGCGCGCGTGTGTGCATACATATATCTGTAAATTGATGTGTACATATATAAGTCTAAGAGGTATTTAGGCTACTTAAAAAATTCAATTCACTTTGGATTTAGTCATCCTAAGCTTTATGTACTTTATTTCAGTCAGTTAAGAGAGTAGAAATAAATACAACAGCTTCAATTTCCCCTTTTGGTCCACCAGTAGAGTGCTTTAATGAATGCACTGTATTCAATGTCAGACAGCGTTTAAATAAAAGTTGACTTTGCTACTTTTGTTGGAAATGTTTAATTCCATATGAAGTGGCTTTTAGTAATAAATTCAGACCTGAAGCTAGCACTGCATCTCGTATGTGCCTTCAAAATTACCTTTTTGAAAACCTAAGGAAACATTTTACTTCTGAATAACGCCCCGGGCAACTTTTACATTTACTAAAATTTCGGGGTCAGAATCAGATTCTTCCATTTTTCCCATCATTGCTGGGTTATAAGCAGTACTTTCTTGAGGGAACCTGGTAGCAAGTTAGGAACAGGTTTTAAAGGCAATTTTGAAGTTGAGATGCATTTCTTGGCATTTCAGATTTATGGTCTGCTTTTTCTCTATTACTTTGTAGGTGGAAATAATTCAAACCAGAAAAATTACGACCTTTTCACCTCTTGTCTCAGTTGACTATCTTTTACTCATTTGTGAGAAATTCTGCAAGTTATAGCTTTCAAAAAAATATATTCTCCAAGCTTGATTTTCAAATAATCTTTTAGTTAAAAGAAGCATCTGAAAATCCTGAAGAATATTTTTGGAAGAAAGGAAGATTTGAATTCGAGAAGAGGGGGGGTTGAATTCGAAAGGAGGGCAGACTATGAAATCAAAGATGTGCATCTACAGCACTTTCCACAAAATTCTCCCTTAAGTTTGCACAAACTTGTATATTATTCAGAGATTGGATTTTCTGTGATTCGTGCACAGCACAGGATAGTTCAGAACTGCCCTTGAAGAAGTTCTTGAGCTCTTGAGGATTAATTTATTTGCACAGCGAGCAACTGCATCAGGTGGTTATTCTCTTCTGAGGAAGGTGTATATGTGTATTTGTTACTTAGCTTTGCTTTCGGATGCAGGAGTTGGGAGAAAGAATTGAAGGATGGCTGATCTCTCATGCATGACATTAACCAACTCATTGATGGGATTGATGCTGAAAGTTGTATTTTCCAATACAAAGATGTCTGACGTAAAATGAAAGGGCAAAATATACTGAATTTGTTTTCAGATCTTGTAAAACATTTTAAGCCACTGCTTATTCCTGTGATTCATTGCACAGGGATTCATTAGCTGATGCAGGGACAAATTGCTGTCAGGAGCAGCACTGGAATAAAACTGGAGCAAGATTAATGTCCTCCTTATCTGTTTAAGTGAAACTCATCCTAATACCCTTTTGATGCACTCCTCCCAAAGGTGAACCTATGCAAAAATTATATGGTGTGTTCAGCTCTTTGGGCAGAGGGCTTCTGCAGGGCAAGAGGAGATTGTGACTTGCAGACTGTGTGTGTTTTCCGTGCTGGGAATTGCCTCCGCAAGCGCTTGCTGAGTCTGGAAGCCAACCTTCTTGCTGCTATCGCTTCCTCTATGATTTGCAGATAATGTTTGCTGCTTCTGTCGCGCAGTCTCGCAGTGTATGAATGTTCTGTGACATTTTTAGCAGCAGTTATTTGGTACAGTCTTCTTCAGAAATGTAGTAAGAATTAGATTGCTTTGTTGTCGGGTGTATCAGCAGGATGTGTTTTGAGGCAGCTGTTAAGT
Source organism: Nothoprocta perdicaria (assembly GCF_003342845.1). NCBI lineage: Eukaryota > Metazoa > Chordata > Aves > Tinamiformes > Tinamidae > Nothoprocta > Nothoprocta perdicaria. The sequence goes on from NW_020454416.1 coordinate 265,982, forward strand.
TTCCCGCTATAGCATCGCTTCAGATGCCACTCTTGGCCAGCTCTCCTGCTTCAGAGCAAATTAGACGTGTCTGTTTAGCTTCACGGTGCTGAAGTATTAAAAAAGGGGAGGGGGAGGCAGTCTATAAATAGAGCTTGCCTCTATTCAGCATCTTGTAGGGACTTCTGAGAATACATCTGAGATGTTATTTTGTTTTAAGTAACATTATGACCATTTATTACTGTCTGGAAATAATTCATTATTTTCCCATCTTTCCATTTGCCAGCGTTCTGAGTTAAATAGGTCCTGAATGTATGCTATGGGATGACTGAAACTGTATTAAGCACAGCGTGACTGTGCTCTTCTTTGAGTTCAGTGAATGCTCTGTCTTTATATGTGGCGCTTTGTTTTTTCATCTCCCAGCAGACCACAAAATCAAGGCAAAATTTGTGAGTATAGTGAGGCTAGAACAAATTCTGTGCAAGCTGAAGGGACAGAATTGATATTGATCATGATTCTTTTTCTGTGCAAAGTTTATCTGCAGCAGTTATCATGATAATATTAGAAGAAGCAGCATCTAGATTTGAGTGAAAGGACACATTTACAGCCTTCAGTAAGGCAGTATTGTGAGTGGGGAATCCTGTTGAACAGTTACTCTGGATGGAGAAAAATTATGAAACTCAAGATGGATCAGCATGAAGAAAACATTAATTGGTCTCTGTGGGAGAAGTTTTCTCGCTAACCCAGATAGTTTGTTTTGCCTAAGCAAAAATCAAGATGCTTGTGCTGAGGGGAGGAAGAAGTCTTAGGTTTGTAGACACCCCACAGTAAACCAGCTGTATCAGTGAGTGTTTGGTGCTCCTTGTCATTTATTTATGGATAGGCATACATCTAAACACGATTTGCAAATGTGAAAGTGTACTTTGTTGTGAAACCTACCTAACAGCCGGCTGCTGGTTAAAGTGGAAGATTGTGTTCTCTACCTGTATCTTTGCTGCTCCTCATGAACTGAACTGCAGTGATTCAACTTGCTGGTTTAACTGAGAATGACTGTAGGGAAGTTGCTGTTCAGACTGTTCTTCCAGTGAGATTTGTGACTCTTGCTTGGTCACGCTGTTGTGTGCGACTTCACCATGACAGCCCAGCTGAGAGAAGAAGGCAACACAACCAGATCCTTTATTGCTGTTGCCTGGGTGCTCGGCGCATGTGCCCTCAGCTTAGGGAGGAGGCAAGGGAAGGAGGAACAATTTCGCTAAAAGCCAATTTAGGGGTGAAGTTTCACTCCCTTTCCTGTTGGTTGGAAGGAAATTTGAGCTAGATGCCACGTTCTGCCTGGGCACTTGCCATTAGCACCTGTATTTCATTGGTTTTCAGTCTAGGATGCTTCAGTCATTTGGCCACACTTCAATAAGGGTTCCCAAAGCCTGGATAAATCTTTTATTGAGTCAGTTTTGCTTTAACCTCCCTTTAGAAGACTGCTATTGAGTATGTTGACTGGTAGAAAGTACGCATTGCTCTGGCTAGCAACTATGCTGGTGTGCTGTGGCACCTCCTTAAATATTAAATAAGAATATAGTTATTGCTTTTACCTCTGTTGTTGCTGTTCTAGTTCCTAGTACAAATAAAAGGTACAAGCAATGGGCTTGGGCTTCACCTTGTCATTGCATATTTCCCTTTTTTTTAGTGGAAATCTCATAACTCCGCTTGCCATATGATTGGATCTCCACTGTTCTCTCTTACAGATTTTAAGTTACATATTCTTAAAGTAAAATTGATGTCTGTTTTTAAATGTCTAATTTTAAAACAGATCACTTGTAACTTGTCTTGATGGAATAGTATTTGTTGTGAATAACTTCCAAATAGAACTCCAGCAGCTACAGGGTGCTATTATTTTAGGGTTCCTATGTTTTTGCCATTACGTAAGTCATTATGGTGTCAGGTGCTATAGTTTTCGTACTGCTTTAGTCATTCTATTTTTATAAATCAAGTGTGTAGACCTTTTAAATATACAAATACGCAGCTATTAGTTGAACAGTACAACCTGATCTGCTGTTAAAGCACAAACTGTTATTCCGAGAGGTTTAATACTGGATGTATAAAGGCAAGCAATATTTCTTTTAAAAATGTACTACCAATGTGTTATACTTTTCACTGGCTAGGGAAGGCTGAAGGAAGGGTTACAATGAATTTCAGGAAGCTTTGCTGTTGTGTGTTTAGGAATAGGGTTGTCCTTGTCAGCGTGTTAAAAGATGAGCTTGCACTGTAGCTTTGAGCTTCTTGTGATCCATATATTCTATAATACATAAGCCTTTTGGTTCCTGTACATCATGGTGTAGTACACCATGCTTTTAAAACTGACATCTGGACAGTCTCAACATATTAAATTTCCATAAGATAATTATATTTCCAGCATGAATGCTACTCTTGCAGATTAACAGCTCAGCATACATCTCAATCAGACTTCTTTAAGACCAAGGGAACTATTGTGGTCACTGCAATTAATTGTGTGTGTAACACCAGCATCTCTTGGATTTCTCTTAATGAGATTTGTTTACCATAATTAACTAAGAGCATATAGTCCATTGTCTTTTAAGAACAGTCAGTAATGAGGAATCCGTTGAAATAATTCATGAAGTACTTCATTAGCAGAGTATCCTTACTGACTAAAATTATATACATTAATTTATATTTTTAAATAAGCTAGAGGTTCAAATTCTGGCTATTATTCTTCTTGTGTGGCAAAACTAAGATCCTGTTCCTCTTGGAATTCCTTAGACTCTGAATAGATTTTTCTTTTGCTTTGTAGTGGATAAGCTGAAGGAATTGAGCTTCAAGACTTGTCACTTTGTCTATATCCTCCAGTCTTTTAATAATTTGTGTGTTTCCTTTGTATCTTTTAACCTTTCCAAAGTACTTTTGAAATGTGAATACCAGAACTGGATATAAAATTCCTGCAGCAATTCTTTCACTAGTAGATAGGTACTGTGCTCTCCTGTGGTATTGATGTACCCATAGTCTCCTTTCAATATTTTTTTCCTAAACTGTAATTTAAAAATATCACAAAGTAAAGTGAGGAACTGATTTTTCAAGGGGCTAATTAGAGAAACATCAGTTACAACTTATAGTAGGGACTTAACTGATGTAGTCCTGGGCAGTCTGTTCTAGGTGACCCTGCTTGAGCAGGAGGGTTGGGCTAAAGGATCTTCAAAGACCCCTTCCAACCTCAATCATTTGGTGATTCTGTGGCATATTGATTTTCCGCCATTTTAGTTTCTTAAAGACAGACTGCTGTGTGTTAGTGAGTTGGGTGTCTTCCAGAAGCATAAGGGTCAAGCTTGTAAAGCCATCACAAAGAGTCAGCCTGACAAGAATGTAAACTTCAGCCAAGTCCCTTGAAGCCCCTGGGCAGGTAGCCCCCCGGCTTCGCTGTTCTGGCCGTGGCACTGAGGGCAGGAAGGCCGAGGCAGCTGCCGCGTGTGCGGCGCTCAACAGCCGCCGTGCTGGGACACGTGGCTGGCTCTCCGTGAGCTCTGCTGCTCACAGCTCCACTGCCTATGGAGAGGCGCTCCTGGAGAGAGGGCACGTGTGGCTGAAAGAGCCACCCACACACCCGGCAGGGAAATAATCACTTCATTAAAAGAAGGAGGCCACCACTGATGGTAGCTTCCAGTTTTCCCATGTTGCCTTACCTTAGAAATTGAGCGGAAAGTTGTTTGCCGCTGCAGCCTGTACAAGGAGAAGATCCTGCTTTGGAAGGTATCTTCCCGAAACAGCTGCTCTTGGCTTTCTGAGAGCCCCCAGTCTTGCTGAAACTCATGATCAGAGACCAGGTCCTTACGGTCTAAATTGCGTTGGATATGTCCATACCATCCTTGAGGATGAGATGCAGGCTTTTCCAGTGCACTTCTATAAAGGCAAGTTTCACTATAAGGTGAAACTTAAGCCATCACTGTGCAGCAGGATAAACTATCACCAAAAGCCTATAAAGGGCAAAAACATCTGCCTGCACTTGAACAGTTTTCACAAAACAACTGCTTTGTGATCTCTCAGCTCTGTTGCTCAAGAAAATCCTACAAAACAGCTGCCGAAAACAAGCCTGGGAAATAAAACTAACATCTTCAAACAACTTGCGGCTTATTAAAGATGCTACTTGTATTTTTTTCTCCATTTCCTACAGTTTGCATTCTCTTCAACATATTATTTTCTTCGTTATGTATTTTAAAGGTGATTGGAAATGGTATTTTTTTAAAAAGCGCATTAGATACGAAAACCTTTATTTAAATAATGTACTTAAATTTGCCTGACATTTGCATTTTTCTTCCTTCTTAAGACTACAGATGCTGTCCCCTAATGACTTACCGTTTAGTAAGCATTAGGGCATACTCATTTGTGTCTATATGGAGCTACATTACTAAATTTGCTGCCGTTTTATTTAAGTAGTGTTGGTTAAAGCACAAATGCCTTGAAGCAGAGGAGAAACTAGTGAGCTTTGGTGGGCTCATTAGCTCGAGCTGTGTTGGGAGCCTGAGGAAGCTGCAAGAATAAGTGGGAGAAGAGCAAGTTAAGGGAGTGCCACTAGTCTAGAAGACATTGCAGACACTTGACATCTTTCTCAGGTAATTCCTACTCCTCCTAACACCTACTACACTTCAGTACTGCAGTGTCCAGCACTTAAACCTTTGATAATTTATCTGAGATTCAGAACCTCTCTTGTTTCTCCTATCACTAGCTATGCAAACTTTCTAGGGAGATAGAGCCACTTTCTTCAGATTTGATAGCTGTTAGTATCCAACAAATAGATTGAAGATTATTTTTAACCGTGTAGGTCTTTTGTCCTATATGTTCGCCATATAATGTTTTTAATACTTAGTGAGTGGGTAGAAGCCTATTCTTCTTGGTGGAAGATACTCCATGTCAGCAGAAGAGCTGACTCTAAAATGTCTAAAATATTTTTCTCTAGAGAGAAAAAAAAATTCTCTGGAGAAAAAAAAATTCTCTAAAAATGGTGTGGAAATCTCTGTATTGCTATTATTTGTGTGCGGGTATTGCCAGAGGACTCTATTTTGTCCTCTAGGTGTATATACATCTAGGTGTATATTGCTGAATGCATCCAGGGGGAAAAGAATCTTAATCCATGATAAAGACTGAACAAAAAGCCTGGATCTAATTGGAATTTACCTCTTTATCATGGTTCCACTGGCTTGCTGAAGTATGAAAAGCAAAGCCAAGGTTAAAATATAGCTAAAATTCAGAGATGCTCTGTTAATTGCTTTGAAAATATCCAAAAAAAGCTATTTAGAGAAGTGAATAGGATGTTAAGAAGCTTGAATATCGTAGTAAGTGGCAATTTAATTATAGTTTTCCTCCCTCTTCCCCAGTTTTATATCTGTTTTACCATGCATCTTAATTGTGGAAGGACTACCATATGTCTTCCCAGTTGTTGTTTTACTGCCACTTTTGGTCACTGTTCATGAGACAGATTTTTCTAGCCAAATTCAACACGTAGAACCCTCTAAATTGGGTATGAGAAGTCACAGTTGTTGAGGGCTGTTTACACTCTTCCCCCTCTTTAGTTACTCAGATCTGTTGGTAGCAGGCTAAAATTTTCTAGCCTTCTCATCTGAATAAAAATTCTTATCATAGGTCTAGTTGTATAGCAGCCAAGGCAGCAGTTTAAGTGAGAGGTTTCTGTGAACTCAAACTGCAGCATGGGAATACCTGGCCTTCAAGGAATTCAAGTGAATTTCATGAATTTCATTGATGAAAACCTGACCCAGATGCTTGCATCAGTTGCATTAAGTGAGTTATAGCCTTGACTTTAGGTGACATGTGCATCAATGTTACAGTTTTCCTCCTCCAAATTATAGAAATACTTGAATATAATTGTTACAGGCATTTGCAAGTCATATCCAAAGCCACAGGGAAGAAAAACCACGCTGTGTCTAATCCATGTTTTTAATTAATCAGCTCTAGTCTTTCTAATCAATATCATTGATCAATTAGCTGTGATTTCTTTTTATCACGTGGAGCTCCTTGTGTAACAAAGTTGGGTGATAACAGCAGAGACCATGAAATTGTCGTCTTGGGGTTGGCATAGGTCCACTTGGCTTGCTTTCCTTGGAACTGGAAGTAATGCTTGAGCTCGTGGATGAGAACAAGGAAGGATACTTGATACTTTCCTTTAGTGCTCTTACAAGCACCATTTTCTACTCAGGGGCTTCGTGAGCCAAGTATAGTTGATATGTATTTTTAGTAAACCTTAAGAGATTTCTAGACTGTGTGGCTGCCCAGTGTCCCCTTGAACCATTGCAAGCTGTTAGCATCCAGAGCATCTGTTGGCAGGAAGCTGCACAGGTTACCTACTAATCCAGAACAAACTTGGGTTTTGTGTATGTGTTTGTTCTGAGCCTTGTTTCTGCTGACGTTGATTGAGATCATGAACAGGTGGTTCCTAGCAAACCTCTTGATGCCTCTAATGATTTTGTGGGCCTCTGTCATATTCCTTTATTTGCTTCCTATCATCTCTAAAAGCAAGTAGTTTTTTTTTTTTTTAACTTTATATAGAAACTATTACATATCACTGGTTATCTTGTTCCATTTTCTGATTTTCTTAAAAGCATTTTGTATAGAAAAGACTAGAACTGCATGCAGTACTCAAGGTATCAGTGAACACGTGGATACTGCATACTGCAACATAATGATTTTCTCCATTTTGTCCTCTATTTTGTCCTTCTAACTCTTTGTTGTTTTGACTGTTATTGAGCATTAATCTGCCATTTTTGTAACTGCATATCATAATACTACGATTGCATTCCTGGTTGTCCATCTATTTTTTTAATTAAAAGTTAGTATTTTTCCCAGGTGTAGCATTTTTTCTAGTTCAACTTTCCTAATGACCTCTTCACACTCTGAATTGTTTAATCCTCTCTTCTACCCAGTTATTTATCATGTAAAGAGCTTTTCTCTTATGCCTGTTTAGTTTCCTTAAAAATACTATGTCACATGTCTTTTAGGAATCCAAGTAGACACTGTTTAGATTATCCACCTGAAGGCTGTAGACTTGGAAGACAGGAGTTTTTACCAAAGATGTATTGTTTTCAGATGTATCACATCTGTTCAGGTTTTTAGTAATTCTTTTCTACTCTTTACAGTTTCTACTAATGTGCTTGGTACAGATATTGGTCTTCCAGGCCTATTGCTTCCTGGATGTCCTGTGTAACCATTTTTGGAAGTTGGCCGTACATATTCTATGATATTCTTCCCCTTTCGGAAGAACGATTTATTAGTTTCCTTAACTTTACTTTTTCTTCCTTAGTCCTTTCTGTCTAGTCACTATTTATCACTATTACGCTTTTGCGCTTGCTTTAATTTGTCGTTTTTTTTTTTTGCCTATTTGATGCTTTGAAGTTTTTTTTTCCTTCTACCTTTCACTCATGTTGTCTTTATTTTTATTATTTTCATGTCTTTTTGGATAATATTGTATACTTTAAATTTCACTAGAAAGGCCTTTTGGTCTGCAAGACCAAAGGAAAATGAGAGATACGGTCAAGCGGTAATTGCTAAAAACGTGGACATGAATTAAGTCATATGCTGAATGGTCTTTTGAAGGTCTTTCAATGGTCTTTTGAAGAAGGAGTGTGTGTTTAGATGCCCAGGGAATCCTTTCCAAAATTTGAGAGCAGAACCATTAATGATACAGGTGGAAGATCATGATTCAGATTTGCTGTATGTGAGAAATTTGTGCTGAAATCAAATATTTTGATAGAAACTGAATTAAAAGTGTAAATGTCAAATGTGAAAACTTATAACTCCTTGGCCTAAAAAGAGTAACTGTGCTGTAGTATGTATTCACAGATGATCTGGAAGAGATGCAGACAGTGAAGTGGTGAAGTCTGGTTGATGATATTGAGGGTACATAAATTAGTAAAGATGAGGACAGACCAGAAAGAGTTGCAGAAAGAGGATACAACATTAGTTGTGGGTGGAGATAGATGGATGAAGTCCATAATGCAAAATGCATCAGGAAAAACAAACTGGAAATTTGTGTAGTGGTAGGTTGCTTCCTCAAAATGAGGACGGAGAGTCTCTAAAAATAGTACTGGAAAAAATAGAACTGGAAAAGCACACAGAAGGGCGACATGGCAGTGAACAATCCTGAAAGGCTAAACAAGTGAAGGGCTGAGTGTGGGGATAGGGGAGCAACGAGTAGGATGGAAAGGAAGCCATTGTAAACTCTGGATTCCAGGACAAGGGCTGGTAACCCTCAGCTGCAACCAGGAGAAGGCAGTTTGAAGCAAAGATGACGATGTACTTGAGCGTGGAGCTAAGTTGTGATACACTTGAGTACACTGCTGTGGATGCTGAAAGCTTTCCTGGGTACAGAAAAGATCATATTGGCTCCTGAAGATTCCCAGTGTGAATATATTTTGGGGGTAGAGTGCTCAGGCATTCCTAGAGGAGTTACCTATCTCCTTTGTTTTTCTGGACAGGGCTTCTGGATTTGAGGTCGCCCGAGTCTCCAAATAGGTTATATTTACAATGTGAAGTTGTTTTTGTGTCTGTGTTCAATAAACTGAACTTCTGCAATGCAAATTTTATAAAGTTCTCTAAAAATAATTATTGTAACACTGCATAATTCAGGCAGTTGCAGAACTGAGTTTCTATTTGTGTGCTTATAAATATTTTTTATTTCATGTAAGAAATCGGAAATTGTTTGCTCGAAGAGCACTTTCTTAACAGATCTTATAAGAGAGAGAAATACTTTTATAGTTCCATTTAGGTTTGCTGTATATACTGAAACAGCGACGGCGGACTTAAGACACAGCAATGTGACTTTATTTTTAATAAATAATCTTTTTTTTTTCCCCTGGATTTGGCAGCAATTAATAAGATTACACATACATCTTTTTGATTTGGTGCCCACTCTGAATTATAGAAGAATTGAGAATACTTTAGCATTGCTTGAAATGCAGTTTACATCTCACCCATGGTTTGGTTACTACTTTTTACAGTGTTAAGGACCTCACCCATGAGGCTGTAGTTCAACAGCCAAGTGAAGTTGAAAGCACCACAAAAATAGTCCAGACTTTTCCCTGTTCCTCAGAGTGAACTTCCATTCCCTTGGTCTGACATACGTCTTTGTACAATTGTGTGACAAAATGAATTGGGAAATTAACTCACTCTGCTGAAGAACACAGTGGCAAAAACATCTTCGACTGAATAGTTCTTGTTTTGTGTATGTCTTGTTTTGTGATATGTCTGTCCAGGGACCTGGACAGACTGGAGGACTGGGCGGCGAGAAACCTCATGAGGTTCAACAGGGGCAAGTGCAAGGTCCTGCACTTGGGGAGGAATAACCCTGGACACCAGTACAGATTAGGGGTGGACCTGCTGGAGAGCAGCCCCGCAGAGAGGGACCTGGGTGTCATGGTGGACGACAAGTTGATCATGAGGCAGCAGTGTGCCCTGGTGGCCAAGAAGGCCAACGGGATCCTGGGGTGCATTAAGAAAAGCGTCTCCAGCAGGTCGAGGGAGGTGATCATCCCCCTCTACTCAGCCCTGGTGAGGCCACATCTGGAGTACTGCATCCAGTTCTGGGCTCCCCAGTACAAGAGGGATGTGGAGCTGCTGGAGAGAGTCCAGCGCAGGGCTACCAGGATGATCAGGGGCCTGGAACATCTACCATATGAGCAAAGGCTGAGAGAGCTGGGCCTGTTCAGCCTGGAGAAGAGGAGGCTGAGGGGGGACCTGATCAGCGTGTATAAATACCTCAAGGGAGGCAGTGAGGAGGAGGGGGGCGGCCTCTTTTCAGTGGTGGCCAGGGATAGGACTAGAGGAAATGGCTTCAAACTGAAGCATCGGAAGTTCCTGTGGAACTTAAGGAAGCATTTCTTCACTGTGAGGGTGACAAAGCACTGGAACAGGCTGCCCAGAGAGGTTGTGGAGTCTCCTTCTTTGGAGATCTTTAAAACCCGCTTGGATGCAGCCCTGTGCCACGTGCTCTAGGTGACCCTGTGTGAGCAGGGGGGTTGGACTCGATGACCTCTGAGGTCCCTTCCAACCTTCGGCATTCTATGATTCTATGATTTTCAAGCAAGAATTTCTGATTTTCCATAGTTAACTAATTACATCCTGTGTTTCTCCAAGGAGCCACAACCCTATAATCCATCCCTTTTCTCTCTCTGCACAGAGCTTATTGCAAGATATGAACTACCTTTTATCCCAGTTGGTTTAATCAGGAAATGTAATGAAGTTTAGAGCAGCTGATTTCAAGTTAAATTTAATTTTAAGTGCTGTGGCTATTTCAGACTTGAGTAAGGGTTCCCATATCTAAAAAAAACTTGCATGTTTTTGCCCTCTGTGTCAGCTGCTGTAATAAAAGCTACTGTACTCCTGCCACAGACTTTTGCCCATTTGGTACCATGTTTTTTTTGGACCATTTTGTTGCTAAACTCTGCTACAAATTGGAAGGAGGGCGGTAGCTGGAAATACTTGGTTTAGAACTAGGCCTGTTACTTGGAAACTGAATGTTATGCATTAAACTTGCCTTCAAACTGAGAAAGTGCTGCTGCTTTCGTAGTAACAACATAGCTGTAAGAACAGAACTTGCCAGAAGGGGATCTAGACTCCTTGGCAGAGTGAAAGGAGACAGTTGGGAGCTTTTCACACCTGGAATCTACAAAAGGCAACCAGTATTTTGGCACCAAAAAGCTTGAGACAGGAAATGTAAAATGGAGTTGGTTATGTGGTGCGTTTTTTAAGGTTTTCTTCATAACCAGGACGTTTGGAAATTTATGTCAGTGTCTTGCATTTAGTTTTCTTTTCTGAAATGATTTTTTTGGTGGAACTGAGGAGCACCGTTCAGGTTGTAAGAGCAAGATAGCTTTATAGGTTGCAAGATCAAACAGATGCACTTGAAATTCCTCTTAGCCTTAGGGTTTATACTTGGCTAATGACCCTTTCCCTGCCAAAGGCAGTGGACCCCGCCACAAAGGCTGTGGATTTAAAGCTTTTGAAAATTTCCTGCCCATATTTTCTTTATCCTGTTTTGCTAAGCTTGACTTTGTTCTTTTAAGTATGTCTTTTACACAAAATTAGAACGTACAGGAGTGGAAAGCAACTATGGGACATGTTGGTTTTATTGACAGCTTAAATGGACTGAAGGCAGCCAGGTAGAATTCCTAATAGCCCTTACGCACTTCCAATACAAATATGTAGTTATTATTCCACAAGGAAGGCACAAGGAAGAACAAGTATTTTTCCTTTCTGTGGAACAGAGGGAATCTTCTGTCCTTACTTGATGTGTCCTGAAAGGTACAATAGCTGCTTTCAGCCAGAATTGCCTGTGCTCCTTTCTCAACCTTAGACCTAGCTTTAAACATCTAAACATCTAAAAGCTGGTAAGCAGATTTAATTTCAATTTAGGACTATCTGTGAAGAAATACATATGTGTACATGTATGCTCACAAAATGCACCCATAGAATGACTGTCTTTACATGCTTATTAGTAGTCAACCTTAGCGAATTTGGCTTTTATTTTCCAAAAATTCTGCATTGCAGTTGGCTAGTAGCATTTTTTTAATATACTTGAGTGTGTAAATTAAAGATGTCTAAACGTAAATTTCAAACAGTGAAGCTATTTGTATGATACCAGATTTGGGATGTAGGTGCTAACCCTCTTTTAAACAGCCATATGTTTATGTGTGGTCAATTCTGAGGCTTGGGAAGGCTTGTGCTATGGAGCACAGGCTGCGCTCGCGTTGTCTGAAGTGTTTCAGGACTTGTCACCTGGAAATAGTTTTGCCAAGTGGCCGATCACCTTTAGTTGAGATAATTCTGTTATCTTGCCAGTTTCTTTTCTTGATATAAATTGGTCATCTAGGGAAAGTGTTATATGTAAAATACATTTTTACAAAAGCTGATGTTGAAATGGCTGCTATGTATTTCAGAAAATTATAAAGACAAATTACTTGGGCAGCAGATGATTTAATGGCTGTGGAAATATAGTTTAGGGAAATAAGACTATTATGAAGAAAGAGAAAATGGATCTTTTTTCTCCTTATTACATATTGGTGCAATTGAGTGTGGTTCAAGGTCGCAGCCTGCAGTGTGGAGCAGTTGTGATGCCAGGTGGGAGAATTAAGAGGGCCACATAAATGATCGATGGGACAGAAAATAAATTTTACAGGAAAGACCTAATGGTTAGTTTATTAATTTAGAGAAGGTTAAAGAATTATTTGATCCCTGCATTTAGATACTTATATGAAATAAAATTACTGGAAATGGAATTTGTTCTCCAAAAATATGACAAAGTCCTATGGTGAGGAGCTGAAGTCAAGCAAATTAAACCTTGACAACGAAACAAATCATGCTGACTGCGAGGAGAAGCACTTACTGGAAGGGACTGCTGGAGAAGGTACTGGATGCCTCATCATTTGGGACCTTGCATATCAAGTGCATGTGCCAGTTTGCTAAAGGGATGGAGTTTTGTAGCCTGTATGGGTAGAAAACCGGAGGAGGCTGTCTGGCCTTGAAATCACTGACTGAAGCCTCAGGCCACTTTCTTTGGGATCCTGGAGAAAACAGGATTTTCCAAATTGACCTCCCCATGCTGGTATAAGGCTTGCATTTTTTAAGTACCGCAGTGCTTGCTCCGATTTTTGTGCTTCAGGAAATGAGCACCTTCCCTTTGGAGCTTGAGAGAGAACTTTGGTCTCCTCTGTGTGATTGCTTAATGTGCCCTGATTATTTTGATCTTTTGACTACCAGGGGCTGATGCTGTCAACCCATTTATTGCTTTATAAAGAGATGGGACGGCAGGTAATTTAATGAGGAATTGGATTCTTTTATCTTGGTCATCTAGAAGATGTTATCTATGGCACTGTAGTCTTTGTCTAAGTCTCAAAGTGTGTGGTTGTGGGCATGGGTATTGCAGTGTAGCATTGCTTTCAGTTTTATGGTCTCTCAATATGGTTGAGGTGCCTTGAATGACTAGTGCTCAGAAATGCACCTCAGCTGTGGCTGGCAATTGCAATCTGAAGTAGAAGCATCAGTTCAAGGTATCAAGGTTCAAGTGTATCAGTTCAAGGATTTCTCTTACCTGATGTAACTGGGAGGCCAGGGAAGGGTAGGCAATATTGGGACCAAATGGAAAAATCTCTGAATATGCTGTGAACATCTAATTTGAGTAGTTTTAATAGACCTTTGTCCCTTTAGAAGTGCTCCTTCATTCTCTTCTGGACCTGCCTTGTTTTTGACTGTGCTGTGGTAGTTCTGTTGAAAAGGCAGGTAATTACAGTCGGTGGTTGCTCATGTTAGGATGGTACCACCAATGATTCTAGGTCTGTTTTCAAATGTTGACCTTACCTACAGGGAAGAATCAGAATTGGTTTGGCTCAACTTGATTAAATCTGTGTGTGGATGCTCTTACTCAGAATACCCAGCCTTAATTTAGTTTCCCTTCATTCATTTGAAGTAAACCAATTAAGGCTACATATTCTGAATGAATGTATTCTTGCTGGGATTTAACGCGCTCCGACTAATTTGGTGTAAATTTAGATCCCTGACTAATCCAGATTAATTTTTTGGGGAGAAGTGGGGAACTCTTTATTTGTTTGGAGTTGATTTAAATGTTAGAATTTGCAACTCAGATGGGAGTGTTTGCCACCCTAAGATTTTCTTGTTGTTTATAAAAGAATAAATAAAAGAATAAATAAATAAAAGAAGGTATGTTTGCATATTTTTAGGGGTATTTGTTATTTACAAGTGGATTAAACACACATGTTCGTAATTTTTAGCCCCCTGTTCTCTCCAAATAAATGCCAGCAGAAAAAAAATCCTACATTTGCAGGCATTTTGCACTTTTTCATTTCTGCTTGTTGTCCCTTTATTAGTGAACATTAAGAGAGCCTGAATCAGAATCAAGTAAATCCTTATTGTTTAAAGTTGTACTGTCTTTAGGTAATGAGAAATACAAATCTAAGTAGTTAAATGACTTAGCACCTTTTAAGAGATGATTTTTAATTTTTGGGGGGACCTGCATATTCCAGAAAAAAGGGGAGAGTATTTTATTTAGCTTCCGGTCATTACCTTGCTCGCAGTTCGTTCTAATTCTCTTTTGAATCACAATTAAAATCCAGTAATAAGACAAGAACGGATACACTGCAATTTTTATTTTATTAGGGGAAAGTAACTTTGCATTTCCTGTTTACATTGGGAAATTATATCAAAGCATAAATTTCCAGAGGAGCAATATGCTCGGTTTGAACATAATTTGTATGCCACTTGCACACTGATTCAGGGATGAGAGACTCACTTCTGGTCTGTGCAATTTTGCAAGTGATTGAAGCAAACCAAGGCGAAGTCGCTGTGGGATTTTCTTGTTGTTGGATAGAGAGCGTGTGTGAAGAGTGAATTATTGTACAAAACAGTGTACCAAAAATGTAAGGTTACAGAAAAACTCATAGCAAACAATTGAAATCCTGCTTTAATTTGGTGTAATAGATACTAATGGGAGCAATTATGGATGGATTGATCTCCAAGATGCAAACATTGTATTGCTGTATAAAATCTGATTTAGAGATGATTGCGAAAAGCTTGGAAATTACAAAAATTAAATGGATTAAATTATAAGACAAGATTTTTTCCCTTTAGCTAATTGCACCCTTGCATAAATCAGTGAAATTATACTTTCAGGTGTATTTAATGATAAGTAATAGTAGCTGTAAACTATGAAATAATTAGTGTGAGGTGCAATGATTTAAAATTTATGAGGTGCAATTATTTGAAATTTCAACTCTATTTTTAATTTTCTGATTGAGGTTAATATTTTGAGCTTATACCAAGTATCACCATCGATTATTGTTTAATTATTAGTTTTAAATGTAATAATTGTTTGGATTCTTAATATTATTAAATATTAGCTCTGCACCTAATTGTGAATTGCAAAAATTGGAACCTGCCATCATATTCTTGCTGACAGAATATATGAAGAACCTTTTTTTTTTTTTTTTTTTTTTCTTTCATTAGTGTTATTTTGAGGTTGAATCCATTGGTTTGAGATTGGCTTGAGCAGGAGAAAAAAATAAGGGATAAGATGCTTGGATTTATTTTTCTGCACATTATGGAAATGCGCAGAAAGATGGAAGTTGTTTGGCTGACGTTAAGTCATTATGGGGTCAGGAAGAACCAAGGCTGTATCTGTAAGTCGTGTCACTCTTAATCACTGAGATCTCATGTTTTGCTCTCTGGCTCTGCAGCCCCTGGTTAAATGGAAGCCACTCCTGGGATCTGGATGCTTTTTTCTGACGTAGCCTTTGCGTAGCAGCTCCGTCCCTCCCGCCAGGAAGCTGCAATGAGTGGAGGAGGGGAGCAGCCAGACATCCTCAGTGTGGGAATCTTGGTCAAGGAAAGATGGAAGGTGGTGAGTATGTCTTTCTGTAATTTATTTTCTTCTATAAAGCACATTTTCAAATAGCTTTAAAATCTGTTTCCAAGCGTTTGTAAGATGTGTGTTGCTTAAAACTTGTTAGGTGGTGACCAGACTTCAAAACTTCTTGTTTAAAAAGAAGCTACATGGATATAATGTGCTTTTTCAGTTATGACTCAGGAAAGCTTTTAAATCCCATTTTGGTGTCAGTTAAAAACATGACTGGAAGAATCCAGTGAGACTACTGAATCCAATCAGCAAGCGAGTAAATCTTTTTTGGAAATCAATCAGGCAGTCTCTTGAAACCAGCCAGATTGTGAGCTTTGTTACCCTTACAAGAAACTTTTTCAGAACCTTGCTGTTCTTCTAATGAAAAATTATGTTTGTTTGCTTGTTCTTTTTTCTATCATAAATGTATTCATGTCTAGTTTATATCCATTTGATTTTGTGCCAGTATTGCCTTTACTTTAAGAAGCTATTTTCCTTTTTGGTCTTTACATCCTTGATTTACATCTAGACATTTGCATCTGAAAACCTTTGAGGGAGTTGAATGTAGTGCTAGTATTTCCTAGGTAAGTGTAAGGAGGATATTCAGGATGCATGTGTAGGACAAAGCACAAAGGAAACAATGTTGGACTTGCATTCTAAAGACTTGAAGCAAACAAAGAAATAGCATGGGAAAGAGCACGAAGAGAATGAATTTGGGACGAGAGATGCAGCATGCTAATATGAGAAGCTTGAAACGAAGATATGGGATAGAAGGATGTGCTGCAGGTGCAAAAGAGGGCGACATGTCCTCATTAATATAGAAGAGTTTGAGCAGACGTGGCAGGAGACCAGTGGGACTGAGTGGAAAACTTATCTGAACTCAAAAGCGACACGGAAGAATATGGGAGGTGGAAGAGGATGGAATTACCCATCCAAAAGGAAAGCAGAGACACAGCCTGAGTGTGCTGGGATGTGCATGTTTAGGAAAGCCAAAGTTCATCTGGAGTTTGAAACTAGTGAGGTGTGTGAAAGGCAGGAAGAAAGGCTTCTCCAGGGAAATTGGCAACAAAAATAAGACCAAGGAAAACGTTGGTATTGTTTGACCTAGTGTTAAAGGACATGGAAAATACTTTTTCTTCCGTTAAAGTGAAGCTCCTTTTGCCCGGAATTATTGACTGCCATTATTATTGGATGTATGCTAATGATTCTGGTGTACTTTTTCTGAGGATAAAAATTGATCTGTTTATTTTGCTAGGGTTGTGTTCCTTTCTCAAAGCACACAGATGGAGGGAGGAAAAAAAAAAAAAAAACCAAAACCCTCAGAGATGCTTCTTTTGCTCAGCCTGGAAGCATCTCCAAGCTGGAAATCAGAACTGTATGATAGATGCCTCTACTTCAGTGAGGAGGAGTATGCAGCCTCTTTTCCTTTCTCCCCCTGCCCTCTCGCCTTTTACACTCTGTGTTCTCACCCTTGCAACTGAGTTTGTGTTAGTGCTCGCAGTGATTGTGGTTTCCAGTCACATCAACGTCCATGTTTAACTCCTTGAGGCCTGGTACTAGTTCAGGAAAGATGATTGGCAGTGTTTGGATGTCCCTTCCATAAGGACTAGTAGTTTGCATATATTAAATACATCTGAATGTAACCAAGTTTGTCATGACTAGTGTCTTAAGTCACATCCGAAGACACAGTCTTCTTACCCAGGGTTTGCTGTACCCGAACTTGTCAGCTTCTTGAAAGGTGTGGGTTAAGGAGTCATAGGCTTAAGTTGGTGTTTGTAGCATGTCTGTTACTGTACCTCAGAGGAAGTTTAAAGGACTGTGAGGAAGAGAGAAGATGGAACTTGCTAACCACTAGTATGCTGCTTAGAAAGAGATGATTATCTGCATTTGCAGTCAATGGATATTGCAGTATAGGCAGATATTGGATGGGTTAGCTCTGTCCTATGCAGCTTTCTAAAACTGGCAAGGAAGAGTCAGTAATGTAGGTAGTGCTGCACATCTTTTCCTCATCTTTAGAATACTGAAAATACTGAGGTAACAACTGCCTGTGATGGTAAAAGGTTTTCAGGGGGCAAAATAGAAGATGAAATAACAATATTGTTATAAGCACGCTGGAAAAAAAAAATCATGCGTCATGAACAGAGCAGGTAAACAGCAGAAATTGTTTCATCTTGTTTAATCTGTTACCTTCTTCTTGACGGAGACTAGGGTATTTTTTAAAAATGTTTTTTCTTCTCAGTCAGATGACTGATTGTCATCTGATTAGGAGATTAGAAGTGATTAGGAGACATTAGTCTCATTTTCAGACTCTGAAGATAGGTCAGCGTGTTGTTGATCTCCAGACCCCAAACATGTTTAGATTACATATAACATGTTGGGCATATAATGTGGACAAGTACATTTTTCAGATGACATCTAGCAAATCATCTCAGTCCTTCAGTTTCTAACGAGGACAGCAAAGTGTGAAGATATTAAATGAAACAGAGTCTAGTCTAGTTTTTGATACTGAAAAATAGGTCTTTGTCCACTGTGACCGTTTAAAGCAAATAAAAGCACAACTGTTAATATTTGCAGTGAATATACTGTAAATAATAATTAATGATGCCAAGGGCATTGTGTTTAACCTCCTTTTAACACAGATAAAAGCTTTGTGCCTGCATATTTCTTCAGAAAATTCAGGCTCTTTCCAATATCACTAAGCACTTTAAAATTTTAGTGTTCAGTGTGCATATATTTTTTTTTTTTTTAAGATGATGCATTTTAAAAATATCACTGCATTTGTATGCAGAGCTCTCTGAGCAGTTTGTGGCTATTTGAGGAAAGTGTATATTCAGCATGATGACTTGGTCACATTCATGCTGGAAATAGTATTTTAGCTTTATGGTGTGTTAAAATGTTAATCGAGTCTAATGAAGATGGAGATCAGGTATATTAACTAGTCTTTCAAGGATCCCCTTCCTAATTTATTGTTGTTAACCATACTTTGCTAGACTATTCAAGAGATCTTTTACTCTTTTATTAAGGATGTAATTTTACTAATTTAAATTATTAGTAGCGTGACCTTTTTTCAGTTTGGCAGGAAGTAAAAAGATATCGATGACTTTTTTCCTTTCTTCTTGTCTTCGCTATTAAAATCTGTTTTTGGTGTTTCTTTTCAATATAGTTGAGGAAAATAGGTGGCGGAGGCTTTGGAGAAATCTACGATGCGCTGGACTTGCTGACCCGGGAAAACGTGGCGTTGAAGGTCGAGTCAGCCCAGCAGCCAAAGCAGGTCCTGAAAATGGAAGTAGCTGTGCTGAAGAAATTGCAAGGTAGAGCTGTACTCTAGATACACCAGAAGAAGCACATCAGTGATTTTCCTTTAAAAAAAATCATTGAATCTCTGTTTTGTTTTAGTGTGATTAAGTATTTCCAATATTCTGCAGTTAATTTCTAAATTGTCCTTAGGAATGAAATAGAAGCCATTAGGTTTAGGTTCGTCAGAAAACTGAGCTCTTTGAGCTTCTGAATGCTTTGATACATCTAAAGTGTTCTTTGAAACAGGATGATATGAAAATCCAAAGCAATAAAAATTTAATTGCTCTCAAAATCTTTGTCAGATGCACTTTTGAATAGATTACTTAATTAGCTTAATTATATTTTAATGTCTGACACTATCAGTAAAAAGAAGTCTATCATGGCTTCTCTTCATTACTTTTCAAAATATAAGATTAAATAAAAAGTTTATAAAGTTTTTTTTAGCAATTTATTTTGATTCTTGAAGATTTTGACAAATAGCAGGAGCCAAATTTTCTTCAACTCTTAGTTTGAGCAAATCAAAATCTGCCTGGCATGGTGCTCTGATCTGCTTCTAAGGTCACATAAAAACAAACATTGTCAGCCTCTATAGATTTGAGGGCAAATATGTCATGTTATACTATGAATATTTTAACCTCTCTTCTGTTTGTGTTCTTTTAAAGAACTTCACAATTACAGTGAAGTTTTGAAGTGAAAGGTACTGTTTTCCTACTATGACTTTTTTACTTTTTGTGGAAAAAATAGTATTTGAGAAATTTAAAGCTAGAAATGTTGGCTGAAAGAAGCAAAAATCAATTTGTTGACTGTTGCCCTATGGCCTTATGAAAGTTGAATTTTGGCATCAGTCCTGATTTTGGAGTATAACTCTAGTAAGTTGAGATCTTCCCCCCGAAGTGTCCATAGCTGTGCAGTGTCACGAGTAATGCTGTCCAGATGGAAACGGCAGAAGGGAACACCTGAAAACAGATTCACTGAGGCATTGCACTAGTTTCTTGATATAAGGATAGTTCTGTTTTGTTATTTGTTTTCTCAGTATTAATTTTTGTAGAAATAAATAAATAAATAGCAGTGCTGTGACTCTGTGGCGGTGATACTGGAAGTGGACTTTGGTGTTTGAGTTTCACAGAACAGTTCAGACTTCAGTTTTAGGTAGAAAATGTAGGTAGGGAATGATGTAGGAAGTGAGGAATATGATTTCAGTAAGAGAGGGCTTGTGGAGGTCCTTTTGAAACATACTGAGATCTATAGTATGATCAGATACTTTTATTTTTTCATATGAAATTTTTAACCATACTCACAGGATTTTTGTTAGAGTAGTGGATTGTGGTGGAAAAAAACATTTTACACAAATTTGTGGCTCCTAGCAGTAAGAACCGACTTTTTTCTACTTCTGCAGTTCTTGATGAAGCGGAAAGAAAATTGAGGAAAAATGGACAAAAATCAAATGCTATCAGTTCTTGAAGAGTGTGTTTTTAATTTACTGTTTCATTCATTGTATAGAAATTTTATTTCTTTTTGATGATTTTTTTTTCTGCCTATTCGGTGGTTCTGAGGTGAAATTGTAGACAATTTTTCTAGGATATTTTTGTAACTACCTACTAATAGCATATGTCCTCTGAGACTAGATCATCTTGTTCTCTTATCACCTTTTATTGTGTATGTGTTATTATTCTTTTCTCAAAGGATCCATGTTCTTTCATTTTCAAGGTGTTCTGGTTACCTTGGACATAATTCAACTCAGAGGAAGGAATGTAATTGTCATGAGAATCCCCTTCCATGCAAGTAATTGGAAAGTTGATGTGTGAATAGTATGTAATGAGGCCACAGCTTTTGTCTCCCTGCTGAAGTGGCTTGACAGAACTGTTCAGCATTCTTTAAAGTGTAGATCTAACTTTAAAAATTATATATATTTACTCTAGTGTGTTGTTTCCGGTACATATTTTGAAGCAAGAGGTTTTGAGGAAAGAATTAGACGACAAGTTACACCAAGGTATAAGTTGGTCACGGTCCAGCAGAGCAGCCGGTAGATAGGCCAGCTCCTTCACTAGAGCTACTCATGTGGTAGAAGTGCTTTTGAGTTTCTGAATTGCAGTCTTATTTCACAGAAAGTGTGAAATAGAGACGAGAAGAGTTGTCGGCAGAAATGCAAAGCCGTACTGTATTTTATTATTTTTCAATTTAAGAAAATTCGATAAATGAAAACAGTGTGGTCATTCATTGCAGTGGTGCACTGAGTCCCAGCTTTATAGATGTGCAATGCACCAAGTACTGAAAGACATCCAAAAAACCTAGTTTAAGTTCCTGGTGCAGCAAAGCACACTTAAGCGTGCAGGGTAGTTCTATGGCTTCGGTCTTAATGCTTTCCAATAAAAAGAGTTGGGAGAAGCAAAATTTTCTTGTTAATTCTATGTGTTATGAAGTGCCTGTTACGTTCGGTGGTATGGCCATTTAATATAGCTTAGACATGGATTGCATCTGTGAGGGTTTTTTTTTTTCCTGTTTTTTTTTTCTGTTTTTTTACCCTCTTTTTTCTTGGCAATGATGCTACCCTCTAAATTTTGTTGTTAGCACAGTATTTAACTCTTTAAGCTGTCAGATTTTTAAAGAAATCTGCCGCAACAGATGGTACGGCTTCTTTTTCCCTTTTTATCTTTTCTTTTTCCCTTTGGAAACCATGTTGTCGCTCCATCTGTTTCAGTTCGTGCCGCCAGAGCGGAGCAGCCAGATTTACCCCGTGTCTGTGGGTGAGGCCGAGCGCCGCGCAGTAGGTTTCCATCTCCCGCGTCCGCATGGTCTTTAGCTCTGGTGGTTACCGCTCTGGGGAGCCATGGAGCGACAGGCTGCGTGTGGGGCAGGCCCCAGGGCGAGGGCCACCCCTACCAGGGTGCTCACTAGCTCATTAAAGTGCAGCCATGAATATACGGGATTTCATCCCGGGGAATTTGCTGCAAATCCCTTTCTTGGGATATGATCTAGTCTAATATTGCTTGTCTTGCTTTAAAAAACAGTGTAAGGAAAAACGGAAGTAAAGCAGCTTACAGTTTAGTATTCATATAAAAGCAGAGATTATAGAGATTTCTTTTAAAATAAATTATTTTGATGAGTCTTGTTCTGTTTTCTCTTTATAGAAGTAGACTTGTCTGTTTGAACGTATGTGCCAGGGGGATTGCAATAAATAGACAACCAACTTTTCTGGCAAGTGAAGAGAGAATCTTCAGAAACTCCAGGACTAATTCCCAGTGGTTTAATGGGCTCTGGGTGGAGCAGTATCAAAAAGTCCCCTCCAAACTAACAGATTTTTTTTTTAACAGCTTTCTTCTACCATTCTTCCTGTTTATTAAAGTTAATTGAAGATATCTAAAGCAATATTTTTTTTTTTTTTTTTTTTGGGTGGAGGGACATGTGCTAGATTTTTAAGGAATAAAACCACAGAATCTTCTTGTTATTGGCTAACTTATTATTATTATTATCCTCAGGGAAAGATCATGTTTGTAGATTCATCGGATGTGGAAGGAATGACAGATTTAACTACGTGGTCATGCAACTTCAGGTCAGTGTATCAAACAGAACTCAAAGCTAGCTTTTGTGTTTTGTTATTCTAGACAGAAATATATGAAAATACTAGTTAAATTTTAGAGACTGATCACTAAAAATGATCAAAGATTATAAATGTGTAGTTGTGAGGTAACCTAAATGGAACATATGCTTATATTCTTATCCCTTGATACTTTTTCCATAATTCACTGTAAGTTTACATACTTGGGTTGTTCTGAGGATGCAAAGTGAGAACTGTGATATATTCTGAGTTAATTCACATTCTTTTAAAGGTTTTGGTTGAAAATAGTCTAAAATGTAACAAAACTGTCTGTTTCGTTTAGGTTATGGGATGAAAGTTAGGTTTTTAACTTGCAAAGAGCATTTTTTTTAAGTTAACTAAAATGCTTGTTCTTGTAAGGGAAAAGCGAGTGATTAGGATGTAAAATTATGGACTAAGTGTTCTTTACCATCTTGGTAGATGTTCTAGTATACATACTTTGATCATCTTATTTTGAAAGACCAACTATTTATGACATTGTAAAGAGGCATTTCTTGCTTAGTATTCTTTAAATCTATTGAAGTCATCTAAGACACAATGTATAACAAAGCAAATAAGATATTTTCCCTGGAGAGGTGAATATAAATAAGTTTTTGCAGGTATTTTTTTCTGACGTGTGTGTGTGTGTGTACCACATATGCAACACTTCATAGTTGAGAAATATACCAAAATCTTTTACTGAACATCAATTTGGTCTGCATTATTTAGGGGCAGATAAATGCTAGGGTTCGTTTTTTCAAAAACAGTTTATAAATTTAACATTGAAGATACTTAGCAACATTTCATCATTTTGTTTTGGTGGCGTGTGTTACATTTGACTATGAAAATAGATGATGAGAATATTCCACGTTTAACCACTAAAGAAGGGGTAGGAAGATTTTATGCTGTCTATGACTGTTGGTCTTCTAGTATTTTTTCCTCTTTGTTCTGAAAACTTCATTCTGTTTTGAGCAGGGTCGGAACTTGGCAGACCTGCGTCGGAGCCAGTCTCGAGGAACATTCACCATCAGTACCACTCTGCGGCTTGGCAAGCAGATTTTGGAGTCTATTGAAAGCATTCACTCAGTGGGATTCCTGCACAGAGACATAAAGCCTGTAAGTCCCTCGTCTGAAACAAAATACTTTTTTAATGTGTGGACGTTGGATCACGGCATAAGTAGGAATGGCTGCTATATTAGATGTTAAAATGGAAAAATGAGAAATGACAGTAATTTGAGTGTGTTTTCATGAGCGCAGAATTTTCCTATAAATTAATATTGGCTTGAACATCTATAATCTCGGCCTTCCTCACAATGGTTAAGTAGTTATTTCTTGCAATTTTTCTATAGACAATGTTTCCCCTCCAGTAATATCTCTGTGTTAATATATACATAGATTCAAGTACATACATATTTTTCTTTCTTCCTAGTCCAACTTTGCAATGGGACGTTTTCCTAGCACCTGCAGGAAGTGCTTTATGCTGGATTTTGGCTTGGCTCGACAATTCACCAACTCATGTGGGGATGTCAGACCAGTAAGATATTTTTCACAGTTGTCAATTTGATTATTTGAATATGGTAATATAAAAATAATCTTTCTTCCAGAGAAGTGTTTGAGTACCATTGAACTGCTAACTGATCTAAACAACAAACTTCACCCCAGATGAGGAATGTCATGTAGTTTGTATCCAAACATGGGCAGCCAGGAATGAATATTGAACATTGTACACATTTTACTGAATATCCTAATACTGTTCCAGAACTGAGCTTTACTTGGTATTTCAGAGAGAGAGGGAAGGAAAAAAAAATCACCTTTGCAGAAGGAAAAAACATCAAACAGTAATTTAAATGTATAATGTTCTGAAATCTCACAATCACAGAATGGGTGAAGTTGGAAGGGACCTCTAGAGATGATCTAGTCCAAGCCGCCTGCTTGAGCAGGGACACCCAGAGCATGGGGCACAGCATCATATCCAGGTGGGTTTGGAAGATCTCCAGAGAAGGAGACTCCACAACCTCTCTGGGGAGTCAGAATTCTGAAAAATGGAAATAATGACAGGACACTATAATTACCATATATAGCAAGACAGAGGTATAGTTGCTGTATTCCCGTGTAACCTAGTCCGAAGATAGTTGTAGATTGAAGGATATCAATGAGGACCTTAGATTTTTTTAAGTACAGTAGAGCCTCCCTAATTCACTGATGGGGAATTCACTTTTTTTAATGGTAATATTTGCAATTAAGAAAGTCAGTGACACATTTACTTTATTAGACTAATTTAGTTTACATTTCTATGATAATATTTAATAGGGTACTCATCAATCCTGTATAGTGTATTTACTATTGCTAAGTGAGTGATAGAAACCATCTCTGCAGCGTTTTGATTTTTGCTAAGATATTGGGAAAGTGACAAACTTTTGTGCTCAAATTATGAGGTGTTTGAATTAGTAAGGTAAATTAGCGAGGTTCTGCTATACTCTATTCCTTCAGCCATAATGCTGGACATTGCAATGAAAACAAAGAGCAGGGGAGACCAACAGGGTGGCTGCTGCTGTTGGAAAGGTGAGCTAAACATTTTAAGTAGTTTAATTTTCTTATTATTTCTCAATGTTCTTGTCTTTTGTATGTTTGGCTGATCATAATGTTTTCTGTCTGACTGTTAGTTTTGAAAAGGAAACAATTCCCAGGAGTCTATCATTTCAAAATACACGTACACCAATGGTAGTGTTTTCAGAAAACATAACAGAAATATTGAGTTGTCTGTTTTTATCAAATCGTTTTTATTTTGTAACAACTCGGTTCTTGCCTTTTGTTTTTCATTGCAGTGCTCTACAGTGTAATAAAACAATTCTTTAAACTGTTTAGTTTTCTGACAGTATAATCCATAATAATAGGTGAGGATGGGAAAAAAAGTTAGCTTTATTCATACTTAATAGTTGTGGTTCTTTCTAAATAGTAGACAAGGCAAACCATATGGTTGCTAATAAAATTTATGAATGTGTTCATTAAATGTGCTATGTGCTCCTTAAAGTTGTCCATTTTCTAATCTTCATTAGATTATCACAGCAGATAGTACAGATAGCCTGAAAAAATTTAAAGGTGAAACTCTGAGAAACAGTTTCTTAACAATAAGGTTGGTGCTTTATTTTTATAATAAACCTATTTCTGAATATACCTAACTTTCTCTGAAAGAATCTGACCACACTGAAATTTTACATATAATCTCATAATCTTTGAATATTCTTGACAGAAGTTGTAAAAGAATCAGAAAAGAAATTTTGGATATTGCAGTATCATATTTGTATTTGCCCCAACAGTAAAGAGTTCCTGGTGACCAGAAGTCTGTTTATTCAGCTCAAAAATGGTTGTGGACAGTAAGACAAGAGACTTTTGTGGACATAGTTTAAAGCCGGAAAGATGATGACAAAAGAGTATTTCTCTTCAGAAATCACTGCAAGCAATAATCTAATCAACTTTGAGGCTGATGGAAAATAAGGGTGTCATGTAGTTCTTTAGCAGCAGGCAGCTTAGGCTGATAAGGTGGTTGAGTATAAAAAGGAATTCCAAAAATAAGCATTAATCAGTTTTTGTATTTCAAATCTTCATCTTGGGTGGAAGTTCACTTGATTGAAGCTCAACAGTAGGAAGTTTAAGATCTCTGTAGTGAGGAAATGTGCTTTATGTTGTGAAATCAGGTCAAGAAGCAAAGAGGAAATGAGAAATTTTTCAAAGGGTTCAGCTACCCAACATTAGACTGCTAGTTAATTGCAGGAGGGTATACCAACAGAGATGGATATATAGGAGGCTTCCGTTTGACTTGAATGTGGTTAGATGCTCTTGTTTCATTTTGGTTACAGCAAAAGGAATTGCACATGCTGGTGGTTGCTGATCTTTTCAATCATCCATTCAATTCCTTCTGCATTTTTGCTCCTGAGCCTGTGCTTGTTCTTATAATCTTTTTTTCTCTCTCCTCTCTGGTTTCCTTTTTCATTCAGCTCTTCATATTACTTAGTTTCCAGTTAAACTAATTTCTCTTTTCCTTGCATTTGAGCGCCAGCAGGAGTAACGCAATGCGACTAAATGAAATTCTCTTCACTCTCAAGTTTCTTTTCCTGGCACCACAATGTAATCTAAGTGTTCTGAAGGATCAAGAGAAAAATTGGAATTCAAGTTGTTGCAGCTCTAGATTGGATTATTCCTCATGACAGGGAGAACATTGGAAGAATATAGATACCCAATTCAAACAAGTCTGCATTGCGTGCGTGTGTGTGTATTTATGCGCAAGCTGAGACATAATTTGCCAGGCAGATCTGGCAGAATATTCCGTGGCAACATCATGATGCAGTCTCGAATCCCTCCTTGACTGTCCCCATTCCAAAGCATAGGGAGGGTGCAGGCTTCTTACAAACTGCTGTAAGGATTATTGGGCGGACAGCAAACATTTGACTGAACTACCTTTGCGAAGGGGTTGAGGTGATTTGCTGAATTTAAAGTAAGCAGCCAAAGAAACAAGAATCTAACATGAAGAATTTGAATTTAAGTGTCTCATAAGCAGGAAGTTAAACAGGTGAATGAAGGATGTTACAGGTTTCTTTACCTTTGTCATCTATAATCTTCTGTCGATGAAGTACAAAGACAGCAATAATGAATCTGGAGAAATGTTGATGTATTTGCAGAAGCTTTTCAACTGAAAATACTCATGCTTTAGAAGTAGAAATGACGATTCATTCAGGTTAAAAAACCTAAATATTTTTGCCGATATATCAGCATTTACTTCTGTTTCATATTGTTATTGGAGTGGATACCAAACATACCATGTTTTGTTGCAGAAAATGCCTTGCTGACACAGCCGCTTTCCTAGCCTAGATTTTGTTCTCCCTCTTCTCTCCTGCAATTCCTACACTGTATGCAGACACATTCTGAACATCAGTTTCTTCATGTGCACTTATCTGCCTACTGTATACTCCAAATCTTGTGCTGTGAAACCACATCTCCTGCCCATCATACGTAATATAATTAGAAGGTTGTAAGGAGTAATCATAGACTCTCTTTGGGCAAATTTTGCAGTAGCACTGGATTGGTTGTGTTTACTGCTGTTGTCTCTTTTTGCTGCTTTGCTCTTCCACAATCCTGAAATTAAGTCAAAACCAGCCCTATCTTCTGTGTGAAATTAAATTATTCTCTGGAGTAAGTAGATGAAATAACAGCAGAAATTGCTCCCAAGATTTTTGTGCTCTGTAGAAAAACAAAGCCTTTGCTTAAGTACTGCTTATTTCAGTTCAGTTCCCTCTGAGCATAGTTTAACTTTTTCTCTTTGATTTCTTGTCAGTATTTTCTTGAATTCTCATTTGATTGTTGCTTATTGTTAAAGAGAGTTTTTAAAATACAAGACATGCTATACTGACTATTAGCAAATATTTTACTTTATTTTGCTGTAAATCATAAGTTTATTTCAGTCGTTTCTTTTTTTGACATTTAACATAAGTAGTGTTTATTCCAGAGTTCACGCTACTTTGGTTTTGTCTACCTTGAAATTAGTTAGTTGTGAATGATACATTAAGAAATCGACATGTGTGAATTTCTTAAAAATGTGTATTCATCAAATTATCTAGATTGCCAATAAAATTGCTTAAGTATGTAGGTCTAATATAGGTCTGTTTTACTGTAAGCAAGAGAAAACATGTTAAGTGGCCTGGATAAGTAACTTGGAAATAATGTTGTCCCTCATCGAGGTGCATATGGAAGCGGTGTAACTGTATGACACCTTAATAATGAGCAAACTAAGCATATGTGTGTGTGTGTATATACACACGCGCACACACACATGCTTTTCACTCTTTGGTAAAATGTAGTACAATACTGCACCCTAAAAAAATACTGTCAAATTCACGTAAATGCAGTATTCACATGGGTTTCTTAATTTGTCTGACGCATGACCTTTTCTTGTGGTTAGGATACATGTTAGTTTTCCTTTTACTTCTTTTCTCCATAGTTAGAGAGGAGCTTATAGCGTTTAATAAATCTAAGCCCATGCATGTACAACTTGAGGAGGGATTTATTTGTATGCACTGGAGTGTGTATTGTTGTTGACTAATCACACAAAAGTGAGTATTATTTCTTGACTTATTTCTTGACAATGAGCATATTATTATCTTTCACATATAAACACTGTTTTGAAATAATCAAGGTTAATATAAAAAGGACTTAGCTAAGAAAGTAGTATTTAACAAACAGGAAAACAAGACTATGGAACGGTTTGTTCAACATTTATAGTATTTACTGTCTTTTTCATTATATCTTTTGGATGCTGTATGTGGACTGTTGATTTATAGAATTGAAAGTAAGCAATTTTCAGGCTAATTTGTTGCTTTACCCCCAGTGGGATTTATAATAGTATGATTATTCACTTTTGGATTAGATTACCTAAAATAACCTTCATTTGTTTTGCAGCAGGTAGATGATAGTGTGACTGATTTCAAAGTAGAAAATAAGACTTGAAAGGGATATTCTTGGTGGATAAACAGCACAATAGGTGATGGAATTTGCTTCTCTAGTCATTAACCCCTCCAGTGCCGTGTTTCTTATCCATCAAACTCCCTTTCTACAATAGTGCAGAACAATTCCAAAGCTTAACTTTTATAAGCCAGGAAGTGGCAATTTCACATATAAACTACTGGTGCAGAAAGCATTGGTTTTTTTTACAAATGTGGTATCTGCTGCCTAATTCTTTATCAGTTGGGCTTTCCTGAATCATTATTGCAAGGACCTAGCCAGTGGTTTGTTGTTTGGGCCATTCATTCCATGTTACCCAAGTACCCAAGTGAGTACAAAATGTGGGCATTGAGACAGCAGATAGTTCTACTATTTTTTAAAAAATAGGTTATGAATTGATATAAACATAGAAACATCTCTCTGTTCCTAAAACTAGTATCAAATCTCTTCCTTATTCTTCCTGATACTTAAATTTTGTCCTTCTGACTTTTTTTTTCTTCCTTTCTCCTATGAGCTTCTTTTCCCATGTAGGTGAAATACCCCTTTTTCCTCTGGTTCTCACTTCAGACTTTCCTAAATCCAATGAGAGCAGACCTTTTTTTTTCATAAAGCAGTGAATTGCTATTTTTCCAGTGCATTTCCCAAATGTGCTCCAAGAACACTTACAATTGAATTGTGCAGAGACTTCCTTCAAGTGTCAGGTAAATACATTTAACAGCATGAAAATTTTCAGTAAGAATTAGAATTGAAAGTCCCCAATCTTCTGCTTTGCAGATGGCTGCTGGAGGGTGGTTTTCTCCACTGCTTTGCCTCTTATTCTCTTAGCACTAGTGAGAATAAATAGCAGTAGTGTCTCTGTCATCTTGAGAACAAGAATAAAATAATTCTTTTTAGATATAAAACTCATACAGCCTTCAGTTTATATGTCTCTATATGGCCATAATGGAAAGTGAAGGTGTCAGCTGTGCTGCAGAAATAGAAAACCTTGAGAGGCTAAATCCAAAGGACACCGTTTTTTTTTCTTTTTTTTTTAAATCATCACATGTTAGATCTTATTTTTGTGTTCTTTAACTTATGTGTTTCTTTATACTAACAAGATGGTAAAAAGGGGATGCAAACTAAGTTGACAGAGCTCAGGGAAAATGCAGTTTAAAAAGTAGCCATGAGAAGGAGGTGTTTAGGATAAAAATTTTCCGTCTAAAACATCTGTGGGTTTTTTTTGTTTTTCTCTACGGAATATACAGGTCTCTTAAGTGACAGCAGTAGAATTATTCAAATTAATAGTTGTTGGAATCTATTGATTTGCAAGATGGCCTGAGAGAGTCTCTGTCTTGCCGGTACATAGCATAAATAATGCTTTTTAGGTCAAAGAGGGAGCTGTTGCCTGACTGCTTTCCTTCTGTCACTGCCTTCCTTCTTCCTTCTCTGCTCAGGGACTAGATTTTAGGTCATTCTCCATTTGCTTTTTAAGCAAATCAACCTTGTAGGTTTGTTTAGAGTGACCTTAATTTTAAGTGCCTAATCTTTCATGTATTTATTCAAAATGTAAAGAAAAGAAACCTCCTTTATTATGTATTAAGGAGGTTTACAGTATCTAACTTGCTAGATTTTTATCCAGGAATTCAATATGTTACGACTTCCTATTTGGGGAGGTTTGTTTTTGAAACAACTGGGGGATGAAAAGCACCGTGTTTCTGATATGCTTTGTGTAAAAGGATTAGAAAAATCTTAATCTAAAAAAATGGCAAAGGTAATAAAATCCAAAGGAAACATTAGTATCTACCAAAAATCTCTGAGGAATTGCCCATACCCTTTATTGGTGCTGTGAAGTATTAAATAACCTTCTGTAACAAAATTCTGTGCTATGACTCCTGCTGAAGCAGAAGATTTGTTAGCAGTAGCTGTAAAGACTGGTCCTTAGAAAAAGACTGGGGAAAGGAGTTGTGAATGTTTAGAATTTCTTTTTTTTTCTCCAGGGAGGGAATTAGTAATCTGCTCACATTTAACTCTGAACATGTTATTCTGTTTGGTTGTTTGTTTACAGAATCAAGTAAATGCCATTTGTCTTTCTTCAGTGCTCCCAGGTTCTGAGCATTTTCCAGGAAAATGGTTTTTATCTTCAGTTTTCTTTTGGACAACCACAAATGAAATGGAAATACGTTTTAAGAAGTCGAATTCTTTTAATAAATAAAAAACACTGCACAGAAATATGTTGGTAAACGTAAAAATGAAGAGCATGAAATCTGTTTTGAAAACTTGCAAAGATTTCATGTCTGTTGTATTTCAGCTAAACACAGATGCTTTTGAATTTATTAACATTTCAGAACACTTTTGCATTTGAACTGTATGGGTTTTTTTTGCTTTTAATGTTATGGATGATCTTGAGTGAAATGAGAAAATTTCCTTCTTATTCCATTCTACTTTACCTGCTTGTCTTTGAGCCCTTAGTGATGCCTGAATGGCAGGGTATGTCTCCACTTTTTGGAATAACAAGAAAAATCTTGCTAAATATGCCGAGGCATGTTGGAAGAAAATCGATATTATTTAGTGTATTTTTCAGTTTTCAGGCTCTCCAAACTTAGCTTACACTCTTCACCTTTTATTTTTTGTAGTTTAAAAATACCTGTGTGTCTTCAGAATATCTGTGAACAAAATACAGGAGTATTTTAGATTAAGATTACAGGAGTATTTTAGATTAGTAATGTATGAATTTTAATTTATTAATGTTGTTGCGCTGTTTGTGTGTTTCTGTAGTTTCTGATTTGTTCAAATAAAAATAAAGCACAACTGAAAATCAAGATCATTGAAGATTTATGTGACATAATTCAACTGCCAATTAGAGGGCAGTAAGCTCCTCAAAGTAGAATTGGAAACAGTATTTGCTATGTTCTTCTTCATTATAAAATAAGTATTTTTGTTAATAAATAGTGATTCAAAAGTAGGGTTGGAAGAGAGCAGCTGAATTGCTTTTTGGAAATATGAGCATTAAGTGCCTTAACTTTGGCAGAACATGGGAGTTAGTTTGGAGAAGTTTGTGCAGACTTCCCTTCTTGTAGAGAAATGTAAAAAAATTACCAACTTAATAGACATTTTGAAGTAACGCATGAGATACAGCTATATTAGTACCATTTATTATGTTCATCTGTCATAACCTTCAAGGAGACAGAGCAAGATTATCTAAAGCATAATATGATATGCTCAGTGTTTTCAGCCTCCACTGAATTTGTTCGTTGGCTGTTACTTAAGTTTGACTGTATTACTGACAAAAAAGAAATGAAGGAAATCAGTATTAGAGAGAGGACCAGTTGGCCTCATGTGTCTGCTTGTACAGTGTGGGAAAGGTGGGTAGTGAGTTAACTCAAAAAGTGAAGAAAGGACTTTATGAATGAGCTGATACAAAATGAATATATACATTTCCTGCTCTGTTATTTTGTAACATGCCGATGCGATGTTTTTCATTGATTAAATAAAACATAAAACTTAAGAAAACCAGTATTAGAAACCAGAAATGAGTATTTCTTTGGGAAGAAATTTTTGTTGCAGCTCCTCAGTGCTTGGTATTGCCTTTGTAAATGCTAACAGTGCTATGTACAAAGCAACTGAAAGCCAAGCCTCAGGCCTCCGGTCTGCTAAGAACACAGGACTTCATGGAATGCAAAACAACCTTAATTTTTTTACTTAATAGGAGTAACTAAATCAATATTCCTGCTCTCTGGGGAAGTTCTCTCTCTCTCTCTCTCTGTCTCTCTCTCTCTCT
>NW_020454416.1:299440-335916 GCF_003342845.1 Nothoprocta perdicaria
TGCCCCAGGGCCATAGAGCACTGACACCAATGTGGAGGATGCGGCAAATGGCGTTTATTGCGTAGTTCAGTTTGCCTAAATACTCCATTTGAAATGCGCAAACTCACCTACTGCCCAATCGGGGGGACACTAATTTCAAATTTTCGCCTTGTATGGCATGGGGTTATCAGTAAACTGTCTAAATTAATTATGCACCTAACTCCCGTGACATCGCGAGATCTTCYGRRYGCCATGCYCTGTGCTCTATGCCCTATGSTAYACTATATCATCTACTTTTGCTAATCTCTCTACCTTATTAAGTCCTAAAAACACAAAAACTCCTATACACGTGTCTGTTGGAACCTGAATGAACAGAATTTAGTGGTAATGTTAATGCTACCTCAGTTTCCTACCCAGCTTCTGCTGGAGCTAGGTAGCAGCAGATCACACAGATATAATCTTTTTTATTTTCAACCTCTGTTTAGGTCGGACTAAGCCTGAATACCGGCAAGTGGAAGGAGTTGGCTTGATAAAGAGTTCTGCATACGAAGTGCTCCCTGTTATTAGTGGTTCTTATGTGTTTTTTATAGAGGACTAAAAGTATGGATTTGATAAGCTGTAAAAACAGTGAAAATTAATTATGATGTATAATGTGTTTTAATGGCTTTCAGCTCCTTGATCTTTCCTTAACCAGATGAGCTCTGAATTTTTCATTTACTTGAAACTGCCACTGATACATGGTAGGCATTAAAGTAGATTGGAAAGCCTATGCCCACAGAAAGAGGAGTGTGGAAATATATATGTAGTAACCATTTGGTACAAAGGAAAGTATATTCTGGGAATATCATCAGGTAAACGAATTATGAAAACTCACTCTTTAAAGGGGAGGATAAGAAATAAGAATCTTGTCTTTAAAACCTTAACACATGCTTCATATGCAGGTACCTTAAGAAGAACTTCTCAAGTTTAACTTGAAGACCTTAGTGATAATAATCAAATCTGAGAGCACTTTGACTTCCAGATCACTGGTAGTACTAATTATATTAGAAGAACTCTTTTTAATATAAACTGTTCTAAGTACATACGATGTTGTGAAAGATTCATAGAATAGCTCTGTTGTTTTGAAATTTTTAGCATAAAACGTGTGACAAGAACTTGTCTCCTTCTTGTCTCCTTTATTCTGAAAAAGAAACTGGCTACATGTGCTCTGACCACTAATGTAGTTCCTGGCATTGAAGGCCAAATATTGCATGTATATATATATATATATATTTTCCTGCAGGAAGTCTGACTCTAGCTTCTATAGACTGTTCTGTATTTCCCATTTGTATCTGGGCCAATTTAAGGTTTGTCTGTTCAAAAGCTCTGCTGTATTATTTGAAGAAAAACAAATGGTAACTGTAATTGATATAAATAAATAGGAATTAATACATAATAAATAAGGCTGTTAAATATGGAAGAGCTGAAGGACAGAATCCGTTACTGAATGCAGTGAATCTTTTGAGAGCTGTTAATGGACCTCTGCATTGGAGACCTCACCTTGATGTGAGGTTCTTCCAATACCCTCTAAAAACAAATAAATAAATACATTTCAAGGAAAGCCCTGATTATTTCCTTTGTCTTGGAAAGGAACAAAGGAATTCAGTTTGCTTTAAGAGAAACTTAATTGTTTCTGTATTACGTTTCTTATATATGGAACATGGAGGACAATTTTTAATTGTTTACAGATAAGCTCATATAGGAAAAATGTCCGGGTACCTACAGGCAACATATTGATTATGGTTATCGATAGTGTCAGAGAGGGATTTTATTTGAAAAATCCAATGTATTGTTCAGGATATTATTGCCTTTTGTTGTTGTTTTCCTTTTTTATTATTGTCTTTTTCTTTTTTAAATACAAAAAAAAATTGAGATACATGAAGAGCCCTGAAACAGTTTCTGAAATTTGGCAGTTGCTTCAAAGGCTGTAAATTCTCTCTTGGATTGGGTAAACATAATTTGGACTAGCAAGGCAATCATTCGTGTTGTTAGTGACACAGCATAATTAGTTTATTGTTGCTGCATGCTTTTGTAATGCAACTATTAAACACTGATCAGCTTCATTTCTCAAAGGTATTTCATTGCATCTTAACACGTAACATGCTCCTAACTCAGATTTCTGGAACTACAATTGGAGACGATATTTCTTCAGGGTTTATAAGGATTCAGGTATTGTTGCTGAATTACCGAATCCAGAATTCCTTTCACAAACACATGCCTAGCAATAACGCATGTGCCTTTCCTCCTGTCTCCTGTTCTACTGTTAGTCTCAGTGCCCTTCTGCAAAGTGCTCTCTTCATCAAGCGGTTTGCATCTTTTCAGAAATGAAACTGTGATTGTCTTGGCAGCGGGGCAATACTATCTTTTCTTTATTCTTATTTGGATGATTTACGTATCTTTGGATAAATCTCCAGGGAAGAAGATTAAAAAAAAAAAAAAAAGTTTCTCCTGAAACTTTGCAGCTCAGTGCAGAGATATTCTATCTAAAATTACATGGTACTATGAGATTTCTGCAACTAGAGTGTTTTGTAATCAAAAGTAATTGTGTGTAGATTTAGCATTATAGAAAAAAATTCTAAAAAATTCCTCATTGGGAAGTAGAGGTGTGATACAGCTATTAGAAAGCCTTGTCACCTATGAGTGACATAGGATGGTGATATGTCACCAATAAATCCATAGTGCAGGGAAGGCATATAAAATGAAAGCAGCTGCAGAAGCACTGTGCTTGGCTTCAAGGATCCTAAAGAAAACCTGGTTTAAGACGGGAGCTGTGTGCTTGGGGTCTGCTCTGGGAAAGCCTTGCAGGGATGGAGCCTTATTCAGTGGGAACTTGCTTGCTGTCTTTGATCTAAGGAGGTGAAAGTCCTTTGTAAGGGCCAGTATCAAAGTACTTCTGCAGAAGAATGTCTTTGTAATAAGATTTAATAGATCAGACTTGCAGTATTTGAATTACAGTCAAGCTGTAGCTTTTCTGTGGCAGCTGAAGATATTTTCACTTTATGGTTAGGTAAACTGAGATGGAGAGAAACAGAGTGTTTCTACCCAGGAACGGCGAAATTCAGTAGTAGAAATCGATATATAACAACTACCTTATTCAGCGATACTTCATCTGTATAACACTGAGTCATTCTTCTCCCCTTAGTTTATATTTGCATTTGTGGTTATATCAGTTAAATCTTTTCTCTAAAAATCACAGTTTGCATAGTGATTGCATCCAAAAATGTAATGCAGTAGCTAAATTGTCTTTCTTGCCATGAATGCAGAATGTATTCCAAGCCCCATTTAAACTTTATGAAGTTGTGCAACATCTTAGATAATTTGTTCCTAGTATATGGCCTCAGAAAATCTGCTCATATTAAGCACGTCCTGGAAAACATTCTCCACTGAACTAGCTCTTTTTCGAGGTTCAGCTCTTTTTAGTAATTCTGACAGGCGTTGATTATATGGGTCTTTCCATCCTTTTTAAACACCTTGCTGCACATGCTTTTGCAAGATGGATTTAATTGACAGGGCTTCTGACAGATCAGAAACACTTAGGATAGCTCCGTGCTGCTTGTTTTGGTGAATAAGAAGAAAATATATTCATGTTGTGGGAATAGACTGAGGCATTTTTTGTAATAGCATAACAATACGGTATCCTGGTTATCTCAGTGAGTGAATCAGTCCAGACATTTAATGTATAGTGATTAATTTTGTAAGATCTTAAGAAGTGTTGTCAGTCCAGGGCCAGCTGCTAGGTCTCCAATAACCTTTAAAGGACAATCTAGAGATGAGGAAGGTAATTTAAGCTTCTCACATTCATTGTTAGAGCAAGTGAAAAGAATTATCCTTGACTGGGAAGACGAGACTGTATAAAAGAAATAAAAACTCAGCAGTTCTGGCAATGGCTTCTTCTATTATGTATAAGGGTGATTAATCAAAAAGGTCTGGAATGGATTTAATTGATGTCTTGGATAAAGAATACATTACTGTCTGATTTTTTTTTCCTGTAAATATATTTAATTCTGACGATATTATCAGTTATGCCGTTCTCTATGTAGTATTTTATTTAAAGAAAGAAATGATTAGAATGTATATTTTGTGACTGTAACATAATTATTAACCTATGACTTTACAATATCTAGAGTGTGAGGGAGGAAAAACTGGTATTCAGAAATTAGAAAGAGAGAAATAATTTCCATTTGGTGACTTTAGTTGAACCCTTGCCATTTAGGCCTAGCCTTAGCTTTGTGACTTGCATGTGGCTTTTGATGCTCTTAGAGTCTCTCAAAAATTGAATGAGTTGCTAGTTCGGAAAATAATTTGTGAAAATGTTGCTCGTGCATTTTGATAAATGACTGGTTATCAGCTAATACAACCTAATACTGGTCTATTTGAGCCAACAGGAAATAATTGTTAAATTTTTGATTCTTTCACAATTTACAAACACATCCAATATTATAAAATCAAGAAATAATTTCCTTATTGGATAGGAAAAAAAAAAAAAGATTAGTCGTTCTGATATATAACTTTCTTGAGGGGTGAGGTGAACAGGACTTGGTGCCTGTGCATAACAAAAACTGGCCTAAATAAATGGATAAGGACTGTGTGACTTGTGTCACTGTTGTACCTACTTGAACTCCTGTTGATACCTTCTAGAAAGTCATTTGAAATAAAGGAAAAAGTCTCAAAATGATTTTTGTCATTGTTCTGTATTCGTTTTGAACATAACCAGTAATCAGAGGATTTATTTTTTGATAATGAGCGTCTTGTTCTTTTTCTGTTCTCTTACAGCCACGCGCTGTTGCTGGTTTCCGAGGAACGGTCCGGTACGCATCAATCAACGCTCACAGAAACAGAGTGAGTATCTGGAGTTATAACGTGTCCATCTTACCTTACTGCTTTTAGCTTTTAGGAAAGTATCTGACATCCATTTGTTTTTTTTTACTCTTATATATGTGCTTAATAGGTGAAAATTTATGCTTCTAACTTTCAGGAAAGAATAGTATGTACAGTGGTTGAAAGTGAAGTGGTTCTTGTTGTAGAAATAGTAGCCATTTTAATATTTACATTCAGTGTCCAGTTGTATTGGAAGTTGTTAAATTGAAAAAATGGACTTACTAAGTTCTGTAAAATATAGAATTTAAAATATGTCATCTTAACAATACACACTAAATAAGCCTGAATAAGCAGCTCTTCAGTATAAATCTTATTTTAACACAATTCAACTTTTGCTTTTCTGTGTCTTTTAGCAAATCACTGGTAAATATATTTCTGTTCCTATTTAAAATGATTGCTGAATTTAATTATAAGAATTAATCTTATAGTTTTTGCATTTATTTATGTGTATATATTATATGTAATAATTCAAGACTCCATGTCAATGAATGATCTAGTAAAGTCCTTTTTGTCTTGTAGGTACTTGTAGGATGCATTTGAATAATACTTCTTTTTTACAGGAAATGGGGCGGCATGATGACCTCTGGTCCCTGTTTTACATGTTGGTGGAGTTTGTGGTTGGACAACTGCCTTGGAGAAAAATAAAAGATAAGGTAAGCCTTATCTGTGAATAGCTGTGAAACCAAACAGGATGAGGAAGATACAAGTTTTAGAAACAGTCTTAGTGGGAAAGTAGGCTATGCTTATGGTTTTTGCAACTGTTTTACAGAGCAAATATCCGTGTGTGTATGTGTATATACAAAGCAAATATACTTAACTCCATAATCTTCTTTTCAGTTGTGTACTTTCTGATGTCTGAATTGACTGATATCTTGACTGAACTTCTGATGATGCAACAAGATATTTTATTCTTTAAAACATGAAGTTTTTTAGGAGAGTTGGAGGGTTTCATGGTAGTCTTCAATATCACACAGCAAGGGGTTTAGCATTAAATATTGAATTTGAAGTTTGTACATTTCTTTGCATATGTAGTTAAGGCAGTGATAGAAGCTCTTATCTTGATACATGCTGAAGAATTTCCTTTCTTAGTACTATCTAGTGTGATATACTCATCTTTCTGCTCAGAGTTGTACTGAACAGCTGTGAGATCCAGAGTGATTTTGTGATAGCACAGAATGAAAATGTATTAATACTTGGTTTTGTGTGTTATCTGCTTGTTAGGAGCAAGTGGGATCCATTAAAGAAAGGTATGAGCACAGACTTATGTTGAAACATCTCCCTCAAGAATTCAACATCTTTCTGGATCACATTTCTAATTTAGATTACTTTACAAAACCAGATTACCAGGTAAATATTTTAACTTTATATATTTATTTATGATCTTTAAATAAGAGAATTTTATGCTGTTTTATCTTCAGTTTTCTCCAATTTTATTGTGTTCTTGAAAACTGCTATGGATTATCCCACCATAATGTTATTTTAATGACCATCCAGTGCTGTGGGAATTTTGCAGTTTTAAAATAACTTTTTTTTTTTTTATCTCCATTTTGGAAAGATAAGGCAATTGAGTTTCTATATTTCTGTAAGAAGTTTCTCTATTTTAGGCTTGATTGAGTGCTCTTTGAATTAAATTGATCAAATTGCTTTATCACTGACAGTAATTGTGGCAATTTTCCAGAGTCTTGAACTCAGCACTAACAAGAAGTATGCTCAGAGGTCATCAAATTGCAATCCTGCTGGGTTCTTAATACTGAGCTGTTGTCCGCAGAGATTACCTACACTAGAAAACTGGATATTCATTTCCTTCCTATAAGAGACTGTTGCATACTGAAATAGTTAGCCTCAGTTCAGGGATAAAACGATAGATGCAAGAGGAGCTGCTGTCGACATCTCAGCACTGTCCAGCGGCGGGGGGCAGTGGCAGCAGGGCGCCTTTACCCCGCGCCCCGAAACATACAGTCCCGTGCCACATTCTCACTAGTCCTCACACCAGTCCTCTGCCTTTCTTCAGCTCACTTACCCAGCAAAAATAACAAATAGTTTTCTGCTGGTGTGAGAGTTGAATTGGTTCAACTGAATAAAATTGTTTTGACTAGTTCTGCAATGATAGCTTTGAGAGTGCAGATTAGAATAGTCACAGTCAAGCTATGCTGGAGCAATTGAAGTTAATTTACATCTACAGTTTTTGTGGTGGTTTTTCTCCTCCATAATCATGCCTATCTGCGATTCTAAAGCTAAAAAAAATCTTGATTAATGTAGATTCACTTTTTTTCAAAGAATATATCAATTCATTTCAAAACTGACCTGATTAACATTGACTAGTACTAAAAGATAGATCAGCAGTTGATACTCTGCTTTTGCTTCCGTTGATCAGTACCTTTTATATTGCATATCATTTCTTTCACATGAGTTTTTTTCCCCAAGAGATCATTGCACTGGACAAGACTGAAAATATGTCTGCAAGATGTACTTATTTCTTCTTCAACGTTTTTATCCATTCATTGCAATTGAACTGTTTCTTCTGAAAACAAAAACAAATTCCCTGTGTCTTCATAGAGGTGATCAGACAGCATAATACCAGTTTGCTTGAGATTTCTTATTTGTTTGTTTTGACTTCCTGTTTTAATTCCTGATCTTGGCTAGGTAAGATTAACAGAGAAATCAAGATATGTAGGATTCTAAATCAGAACTGGAAATCTCAATTTCCTGTTTTTCAGAGAACTTCTCTTAATGTTCGGATGTGTCCTGCTGTGTATTTGCAATAAACTTCTGTTTGGTGAGAAACATTTTCATGAACAGAGAACTTATTCAAAGTTTCTGAAGGCTGAAATACTGCCTTGTTTTACCTTTCTTAGTACAGTTTTCTATGGAATTTATCCTGTACTTTACTGTTAAGGGAGGGAAAGAAAGTTTTAAGTGTTTGGTGTGCTTTATTCCCAAGATGAATCAGACTGCTTCCTATGATAAAAATTCCTGATTGTAGAAACGTTGATGTTATGTAGAAAACCTTTGTTGAAAACTGATTATGTTGAATTTATATTATGTACCCTATGTGATAATATATATATGCATACAT
This sequence comes from Nothoprocta perdicaria, assembly GCF_003342845.1. Taxonomy (NCBI): domain Eukaryota; kingdom Metazoa; phylum Chordata; class Aves; order Tinamiformes; family Tinamidae; genus Nothoprocta; species Nothoprocta perdicaria. The sequence continues at coordinate 307,413 of NW_020454416.1, forward strand.
ATATTTTGTGAGCACTTTGTATGTGGTCTACGTGTACGTAACATAGGAAATGCCATGCAGGGCTTTATGTGATACAACTGCAGAGCTGCTCGGTGAGCACGAAAGCCCAATAGTGTATGGTCCTCTGGACCATCTGCAATTGCATCATTAAAGCTCAAGCCTTCTGACACGATCTTGCTGTGTATTAGGGGGTAGGATGGAGGTGTTTGAAGAGACAGGAATGGGTTTTACTTTCAGTGGTCATTTAAGCTCTGGTCTCTCTCAGTAACTGTTGTAGCAATATTTTTTATTTCATGGATATGTATCAATTCTTCATAGTTATACTTAAGCACCAAGCAAGCACATAAGTGGTCGATGTCCCTGCTATGAGGAGCGTATGGTAGGGTAATATAGGCCAAAGTGAGATGTGTTTATTTTATTCAGTTATTTATGCACATATTTCTTCAACCTCCCAGCATAGGTAAAAATTTGCATTTGCGTTTGCATTATAGCAGAAATCGTAGCAGAGACTTAAAAGGGATTGACCTTAATCATAACTTCAGAGAGTGTGCTGAAGGGGTCCAGAAAATAGTGAATAAAGGGCCAATAGGTATGGGATAGAGACCAGCCTAGGGGTTTATGCAGTTTAGCAGGGGCTCAGCTGCCTAGGGTAGAATTAGGAGGGAACTGGAAAGTAAGGATGAAATGGATACAATCACATCAGACAGAAAAGTATTGAAATTGCTCATCTGTTTTGATGGGGGAAGGAGATATGTGTTTTTTAAAGGTGCCAAAGAAGAGTACTATTCAGCATCATAGATGGGAAATGGGAATGAAAACTGAAAATTTAGATGTTAGGAGAAGAGATCTTATGAGGTAAGAGATGACATTATAAGGACACGACTTCCTCACTAGTGACTGCAAGGTGGCAAAGTTTTGCCAAAGCTGGAGGAAAATAGATTTCATTTCAACCCAAATTATTCTAAATCCTTTTTCATAGAATAAAATCGGGGAGAAAAGCTTGACAGAAACACCTAACTTAGCAAGTCAGCGCCCTCTCTGCGTTCCCCTGATTGCTTTCTTTGCTTTCAAATGGTGTCACCTAATGTGTCTGTTTTCTTTTTCCTCTGTTGGATTCTGTTCTGCAGCCTGTCTTGCCTGTCTGTGTGTACGTGTTCCTATCTTTCTAAGGAAGCCTGCATTCCTGTCTAAACTCTCTTCTGAAATGATCTACACACAAATGCCGACTTGTGTGGTTCTTTGCGTCTCCTGATCGCTAGAAACAAAGGGTTTTTTGCTTGTTTGCTAGTTTTTGCTTGTTTGTTTTACAATCTAGATTTTTTCCCTCCTTTTTTCAGGAAAATTGTCAGCAAAACAATTAAAAAAGTATGTGCAAGTATTATATTATTAAAACTATGTTAAAATATTACAGGACCATACATGTTAATTGCTTTATCTTACTCAAATGAAGCTTTTCTTCTTTTTTTTTTCTTTAGCTTCTCATGTCTGTATTTGACAACAGCATGAAAACGTTTGGGGTTATTGAAAGTGACCCTTTTGACTGGGAGAAGAGTGGAACTGACGGCTCTCTGACAACAACAACAACTTCAACTACACCTCAGTTACACACTCGGCTGACTCCAGCTGCAATTGGGTATGTATGCATCTTTTCTGTGTTCACCTAAAAGGCAGGCACAGGGCATCAGAGGAAAGTTATGTTAGTTTCTTCTGCAGGATGTTGAATAAATGAGTGGAACACTGAGGGAAATTGATTATTTTCCTTTTGGGGTTTCCTATTTACTCTATTAATAATCCGCACCTAATCTCCAGTAGTAGCTCAGGACCTTGTGTATATGTTCTCATTTGCTCATCAATCATTTGCTAAACTGCATTATGTATTTAGACCTTCAATCCAGAGATAGCTCAACTAGTAATAAAAAAAAAATGGATGTGAGCTTAAACAAACTTTTTCCAGAAATTCCTTAAAACATCATTCTAGAAATAAATTTTATCTATTTATGTGTTGCATAACTTTGGTTGTATGCCTGAGTTAAAGATACAGAAATTATGAAGACCTGGAATTAGCTTTTGCATACTAGATGATTTACAATATTTGCATTACTATTGAAGTTTGTTTTCCTGTAGTTTTTCCATTTAGTTAAGTGGAAAACCATTTCAGTGAGAACAGCAAAGTCTCTCTAATTCTTTTGTAGAATCGCCAATGCCACCCCCATCCCAGGAGATCTGCTGCGGGAAAACACAGATGAAGTGTTTCCTGATGAACAACTCAGCGATGGAGAGAATGTTATTCCAGTTGGTGTCTCACCAGAGAAACTACCTGGGTCCCCAGGGCATCAGCGTCCTCAGGAAAAAGATGTCTGGGAAGAAATGGATGCAAACAGGAACAAAATAAAACTGGGGCTCTGTAAGGTATTTATAAGTTTTTGATTTTTATTGAGAGAACAGTTTCTGAAGAGTTTTCTGTCCTCATGATGCACATATGACAAAATAATGTAGTCATACTACATTACTGTAGTCATACTACATTGATTGATACATGACTGCATTGATTGGTGCTATGAAGTGCCTAACTGAGACTACTATGAGAGTATTTCCGAGAGGGATGTGAGAAATCATGTATACTGATGTATATTTACAGTACACTGTAAATTTAAGTATACTGCTGTGCATTTGAGACTCCCATTTTCAGACCTGCCCAAAACATTTGTAGTATGGGCACTTTTTCTCTGTTTGGGTATATATTGAAGAGCCTGTCTAAACTAGCTTAAGCAAGACATACAGTTCTGAATATGAATGGGCTCATCACTGGCTAAAAATCTAGATGGTGTTCACTGTGTATTGCTGTGTGTGCCTTTATTTTACCCCTCTTAGTGAGGTGCTTTGCTTTGGCTTTACTTGCACAGGCTGCTACAGAGGAGGAGAACAGCCATGGGCCAGTGAACGGGATGCTTAATGCACCGAGCCTGGGCTCGCCCATTCGTGTCCGCTCAGAGACCACCCAGCTGGACAGAGATGTCCCCCTGGTGCGAAAGCTGCGCTCGATCCACAGCTTCGAACTGGAGAAGCGGCTGACGCTGGAGTCCAAGCCAGACACTGATAAATTTCTTGAGACCTGGTAAAGAAGTTATTTCTTCTTTTATTTCTATGCTTAGATCTTCTCAAGATATGTAGTTAAGATAGTTTCATCTTTCCCCTATTACTGAGTCGGTTTGCCCTGGGGGAATTGGAAATGGAGCTGCTGAGTAATGCTCATGCAAGCTGCATCAGATTGTATTTATTTTGTTCATAATATTGCTTGATTAACAGCTTTTACTGCTTGTCTTTTTTATATATGGATAATATATGTCTGTAAAATTTATATCTGCAAAATATATTCTTTAAAATATATGCTAATATGCAGTTAGTTAGCTTTGCACTCCTGATTTTCATTTATTTGAACATCTAATGGTGTAACACAATAATATCCCAGTGAGGGAAAAGGTAATATACATCTGAGGGTTAGTACAATTCATCCTGAATAAGAATGGTAACATCAAATGTTTGATCGAAGTAAAATCTAGAAATCTACCTGATCCTGCACTGGATTTAGTTAAGCCAAAGTTGTTGCACCAACATAAAATAATTCTTTTAGAAGAGAGAGATCTTAAAATGGATTTCTAAGGTGAAAAGAAGACAGGTATTTGAGAACAGACTCAGTGAATGTGTTCATGGATAGAAAGAGTAAATGAAGAAGGGCCTATTGAAATCTGGTGGAAAGGCAAAGCTTAGAGGGTCAGTGGGGACACAAGAAGGCAGCCAAGATTTTGACAGTGGCAAAATTCTGCTGAATACATCACAGAGGGTTAGAAATTTGAATTTGATCAAGTAAGTGATGCAAAGCATAAATAATGAATGTAAAATTTTAATAGTGTTTAACAAAGAGCTAGGATTTAATGGAAGTATTTAAAATTTTAAAAGTAATGAAAAATGAGTTTTGTAACACTGGAAACTGAAATGTGGATTTGTCTTCCTCTGTCCTTAACCACATTAGGTGTGTAAGTGTCATGAAAGAGTAATTGAAGTAGAGCTTTGGTATTTCTTTAATCCTTTCTCAATCTCAAAAGGAGACATTTACATTTCTGAAAAAAAAAAAAAATCATTTCTGTTTTCCAATAAACTTCTGACAGAAAAGGGAAATATTGTACTTCAGAGAATAGACTGAACTGCAGTATATCCTGCAGACCTGAAGCAAGTATGGAGGAACTTGTTTATATGTAACAGAAAAAAAGAAATCAGAATCATGGCCACCCTCAGTCCCTCTTCTACGTTGTTTGTTCGTATAATACCAAAAATCAGATACTGAATACAGACTCAAGTGTTCATTTTTAAGTTAAGTTTATTCAAAACAATGAGTAAGATCCTGCTTGAAATTCTTTCCTAGCTCCTCTTGGAGACATGTTTCTTTTTCTCAGTTTTGAGTCTTTGCTTTGCAGCATTATTTTCACTGGACATCTTCTGGGAGTGTGACCAGTGGTTTGCTGTCCACCCACTGGTTTCTCTCTTGTTCTCTCTGGCCAATTTAAAATTAAAATTTATGTGTGAATTTCTAATACCATCTGTCTATTTTTGCCTGACATAAGAGTTATCTTTTGAAGAAGAGAGTAATAAGTATCACACCAAAATAAATGTTTTCTTATGTGTATATTCTCTAAGCTAGGGAATTGTTTGAAACTGCAGTTTTCAAACTGTTCTAAAACTGTCAATACTTTTTTGTATAGATTTAATTTTTCTCTAATGACAAAATTCAGATGTAATGTGCAACATTTAATTCATTCTAATCTAATTCTGTTTTTAACTTCTTAAGTTTGGAGAAGATGCAGAAAGATTTGAATGCTGCAGCGGAGACTGCTGTTGCTGCTGTTCCTCCTCTTGCTCAGAAAATACCTGTTCCTGCTCCAGCGGCTGCCCGCATGGACCATGTTTGGCACTATGATGAAGAATATCTTCCAGATGCCTCAAAGCCTGCGTCAGCTAGTTCTCCAGAACAGGTTGATGGTGGTGTTAGCAATGGATTTGTAGCTGTCAACTTAAGCTCCTCCAGGCAGGAGGTTGATTCTAAAGAGTGGGTGATAATAGATAAGGAACGGGACTTGCAGGGTTTCAGGACAAACGAGGCTGTGGGACACAAAATGACTGGAAGTCCCTCCGATGAAGAGCCTGAGGTACTACAAGTTTTGGAGGAGACCCCTCCAGAAGAGCAGCCCAGGCAGGGTGGTTGGGCAGGAAACGGTGTCCGTACGAAGAACCAAACCTCAGGGGTGGACTTAGTTCTAGCCATGGAGTGTCACCCGGCCGCTTCCGATCAGCTTACCGATAAACTGGAACTTTTGGCCGGAGCTGCTGGACAGCTTCTTGCAGCCACCCCTACAAGTCCTATGGAGGCTCAAGCAGAAGGGGCGCTCACTCCGGTAAGAGAAGCGATCATTGTTTCATTGCATCTACCTTTAGAATTGTTTGAAGATGTAGGTACTGAAAAGGCATCGCCAACAATATAACAGTACTGTAGAAATTCTTAGGTCATCAGGTATGTGACTTGAATCTTCAAAAATAACCATATTTGTTCTGCTGAATATGTTCACATTTTCCCATGAAATTGGCTGGTAGCTCTGAGGTGTATGAGCTACAAAACTGGGCTCAGCTAAGATGCATATATTAAGAAGATGGTTCCTCATCAGTGAGAGGTAAACATATAATTATCTTTATTACATCTGCAGTACACGACACCATTAGAATGAATATGTAAAATGTGATGCTAAAATATTCTGTGTATTTCAGGAAAAACCTAAATGACTGAAATTAAACAAAATTTTTTGCTCTTACCATCACTAATAGATATTTTTTGTCTTTTGGAAATTCGTCTGTTTCTTCCCGCTCTGATTTAATCTCATGGTAATGTCTGCCTTTCAGAAATCTCTGTTGTGTCTTATACAAACTACTTGTCGGCTTTTATGAATCTTTGCTACTTTTCACTTCCAAGATAATTGTGCAACTACGGCTCTGCTCCCAGAGTTTTCTGTATCCTGAGACAGACTGATTTACTTCCATTGCTGCTGCTTCTTTATTGTGCTTTTTAATCTTTCCTAAAGAATTCTAATTTGCTTGGGTTTGGAAAGCTTACCATCTTTCCTCCCGTGGTACTAATTTTTTACAAAGACTTTTTTGGCTTTACTTAAAAAGGAAGCAAGATAAATGGTTAAAGCAAACACTTGCGAATCAGCCGGTGGTTTAATTTCTACTCTCTCTTCAGTTGATACTGAGTGCCAAAAGGGCAACTCTTTCCAGCGTCTCTGAGCCAAGAAGCCAGGCTGTGTTTCGCTCCCACTTGTATCAGCACTTTGAAAAATGCAGCCTGCTTTGTAGAAAAGGAAGCTTGTTGGCAGTCAATCATTTATTATAAGGTCTAGGATATTCTTTATTGGTTAAAATTAACAATTTTCATATATTTAATGTAATTAATATAAAACAAAACTTCAAGTGAAGTTAGATTCTTATGGAAGGTGAAAGCATACTTCATACAAGATTAAATATATTTAGAGTTTGTATTTGTGAATCATGGAGTTTACAGATTTATTTTGGAGATTTTAAAATACGGAACTGTGCTGAAAAGCATAAGAAAAATTTTGAGACAAATTGAAATATCAATTGTACAAAAGTTTTGATGGTTTAGAAACATGCAAAGATAAAAAAAATTACTCAATTATTTTGATTTGAATTGCTCAGTTGTTTCTGATCATTCTGTTTCTGTGTTTTTAATATTAATTTTAATAGGCAACCTACAGCAATATTTTGTTCTGTGCAAAATACGAATTATGAGACGCTTTTATTTCCAGAGCTATTAGAAAACAGCTTGCTATTTTGCATGCGACTGCACTGACCTGCTGTATATAAATATGACTTGTTTAGGGAAGTGGCTTGTTTGCTTAAACTGGAAGTAGAGGTCATGTAAATTATCATGTACTGCAGTGCTAGTAATGCACAATACTGTTGTCTGGAAAGAGAGTCTGTGCAGAAGAATAGAAAGTCATAAACAAGCTGAATGGATTATAAAATGCCTTGGGATAAGTCTTGGTTGAAGTAAACACTTGATTGAGATGATATTTTAGTCCTGTTCTGCAAGCAGGTGAGCGATAGTTGTTGTGAACTAGAGAACAGGGGAGAAGGTAACATTTACATTATCCTGGAAGGGCAAGTGATGCCGTGAAGGCAAGATGAGTGGCAGGAATTTGTCTGTGCTGAAGATGAATCATGTGGAACTTAAAATACAGCTGTTCTGGGAGTAAAAGAAAACAGAACTGATTTGATGTATACACTGAATACAGATCACCAGACGTTGCTATTCAGTGGCTCTGTTCCAAATGCGATTGCACTTTGTGGTAGTTTTGCATTTACTTCACTAGTCCTTGAATTAGGCCAAGCAAGGCCCAGGAGGCTATTTTGGGGTGAGTTGTTCTTTCTGTCTTCTGTTGATGTTTTGGTATTCCACTTCTTCAAAGAAATACTTGGATTCTCTGGGATGTGCGTGCTGGAACCTAGGTGTTTTTACAGGTTAGTGTCCTAGTCACTTCATAGGCAGACATTCATACATGTATGTATGTATATGTATATATATGCCTTTGCATAAAGCCGGTCTCTGTATTCTAAAACTTTGATGATTAAAAGAGTTATTTGCTAAAAATAGCTCTTTTACCTCTTCCTCCAAGTGTTTTGTCAACCTGAAGCTGTTTTGTGAATGCAACCTTCATTTGGGAATTGTATTTTTTCTATAACGTGTCTAGAAATGTCTGCCACTCATAGAGCTTCGCTTGGCACCACAAACCCTCAGTCTGTCCCAGTTCCTGTTCTCCTTGGTGCTTTGATTTTGAATGCTTGAGCCGTATCGTTCAGGATGAAGTGATTTCTAGTCTATGAGGGAGCTGGCAATACGGACTTTTAAGAAAATGGGTATAGGCGGCACATCAACAATAATTTAAAATACTGATTTTAAAAACTTATTTTCTTCCCCACCATGTTGTTCTCACAGCTCAACTCATCTCACATGCTGCATTTCTCCACTCCAAGAATTTCAAGCCCCATCCTCCGCACCATGAGCCCTATAGCCTATCTGTCCATCCACTCCGACCCTCTGAGGGAGGCGGCTTTTCCAAGGAGCCAGTCAGCTGAGAGCCGCTCCTCGTCCTCCTGCTCCGCTGGCCGGAGGCAGCTTCCTCTCATTCCCTGTGGCAACAAGTTCCCCCCTGTCATTCGCATCTCAAAAGCACAACTGCAGCAGGTGAATAGCCTTGTCTTCCTCAAAGGGGCTGCGCTCCGGCAGTCAACCGCACAAATGAAATATATGAATTTGCTCTGCAAATTTCAGTAGTAAGCATGTGCTAGTCATACTGCTCTGCGATGACCAGCATCTTGGAAAGTGTTTAGGGAGATCAGGTTGGGGAGAATAGCAATGGTTTTTCATTAAGGAGTCAAGAATACTCTAAGAGAAAAACAAATTGTCCTACCTAGAAGATGTAAAATTAGAACCAGGAATATTTAAAGATTCAGTATTCTAATCCGGAGCCTCAAACACCTCTGGATGTTGTGGGCAATAGAATTGCTGTCTCCCAGAAAAGTCAGAGGGACTTTTTCTGGGAAAGGTTGGATTATAAAACCCAGATAATAGATTTTTGCTTGTTTCAAAATGAAGATTAAAATCTCTTTTGCGTATGTGATTTCCTGTAATCACTCCTGGATTTTTAACTGGGAATGCACAGTAAAACTTAGACTACCTAAAATATTTTAAGATGGGAAAATATAGGATCCAACAACGGTGACATTACTTATTTGGTCATCCAGAATATATAACTCTTTATACAGTTTGCAGCATATAAAGTGCAACTTGGGAATTAGTGAAACCTGGAGATTGTCAGGGCCACCACAGGTCCCTGTGAAAAGTAGCAGGTTTGTTGCTTTGTATTGTCAGTTTCTTTTCAATAAGAAAAAGAAGATTATGTGGGATCATAATTAATGTTTATCATAATTTATAGATTAGTTACAAAAACATTGTTATTTGCTAAGCAGTATTAAAGCAGTATGATGTAGCATTAATGCTTAAGACTATAACATACCATCATCATTACCCCATTAATATTTCATTTGGATTATATTTTCTGATGTCATTTATTTCCAACATATCTTGTTATAAATATTTCTATGTGAAAGATTTATATATATTTTTTTCTGTGAAATGTGCACAAGAATATTGAATTAAAAAGTAATCCATCAGCATTAACTTCTTTCAGACTCCAGTAGGATTAATGGTGAGTGGTAACAAGGCAAACAAGCTAGTTAGTGTATTTATGTCAGCATTTTGTCAAAAAAAGTCTTGCTTCCTACAAGTCCTGTCTGCTTTTCATTTCAATAGAAAATCTTAATTCCTCTTCCTTTGAAAATGGAAGTGGGTGAACGGTAGCTCCCAGATCTTCAGTGTCATGAACTTGATAGGATATGGAAATACCACATTCTTCATGGTGGCTGATATATTGGCTAGGGAAAAGGACATGGAAGAAATAAACTCAATAGAAATTATGCCTCATTATTCCTCGGGGCTAGTTTTTATCCCAGGATGCAAAATGGCCTAATTTTGTTTTTACAGTTGTATATCCACAGTTGAGTTTAATATTTCTTCATCAGAATGTATTGCAGATGTAATTAGCAGGCTGCTCACAATCCCCAAAGCAGGTAGGTTGGCACAAAGGGTCTCCTCGGGCTTCCTTAGTACCCAGTGGATGGATACAGCTGCAGTATTAATAGGGCTGCAATGTGATGCACTCTCTAGTCTTGTGAAAAAGAGTTGATCTTGTGCCTGGTGCTACTACCCAGTGGGGTGAAGATGAGAGAGGAGAAAATTACATAAAGCCCTCTCAGCCCCTGCTTTATTTTTGCATGGTAAGTCCATGTCTGTTGTGCTCCTGCACAAGCTGTGATGTTGGCACTCCTGCCTCCTAAAATCCTGAGATTTTAACTTCCAAGCTTTCATTTGCTGTGGAAACTACAAACACATGCTTCCTTCCTTCATTCCATCAATCAAGACCTTGTGTACTTTATGGCCCTCTGAACTGAAGGATTTTTGCAAATCCCTCTTTTTTTCTCTCGGTAGTGCAGTAATGTTAGATACCTACTAGGCTAGAAGAGTCCCCACAGCTTGTCTTCTTTATTTCTATCTTTAGGAATCTTTAGGACATATCTTTATTTTTGCAGTTCTTATTGAGAAAAATATAAGGAGACTTAATACAGTTATTTTGTGGTCTAGCTATGCACTGTGTTAGGGAATAATTATCTGCATTTCTCAAACTTAATGAGCTCTTCTACAATTATTTTGGGCTATTTTTAGTTTTCCTACTAATCTACCTTACTGATTTTTTAAAAAATATTATAGAGTTATGTTAGTTACAAAATAGCTCTGAAATCTTCCCATATAAGATGCTATGGAAATTCAAGCTATGATGTACTTGCTATTCATATCCAAGATAAGATACAATGTACTGCTCTGAGTTGAAAAATTTACCTTAATTTTAAAGCATCTCACTGGAATTCAGGGACGTGTGGAAGAATAAGGTAAGACCTCTTGACATGTTCAAGGGATAGAGAGAGGAAAAAAATGCATATCCCTTATAATTGTCATTTTATTTTGGATGTTGTAGGTTTATCAGCCAGGAGTGCACGTAAATGTTGTGAAATTTTGCCATTTTCATGAATTAATTTTGGCAGGTTTCACTAGTCTGCAATAGCAAGAGATGAACATTTGCATGGGTTTTCAGATTTAATAAAGCCTTTCAAAATGCACAAAAAGACAAATAAAAGTCCAAGGTACTCCTCTCTTGTTACAATATGCTTTTAGCCTGATTTTAAATTTATCAGGAGAGTTAATTTGAAGTTGTCCTATGTAGTAGGATTGGATTTGAGCTCAACTCACTAGAACTCTGGTTCCGCTTGGTTTAGATCTGTCCTTTTCCATTAAAAATGTTAGGGATGGGTGTATTAGAAGAATTAGAAGAATTAAGAATTATAGCTCATTAGGTTAGCTATGCTTTGAGTAGAAACTTCCCAAATTTTAAATTTATGAAGAGATAGTTAAGGCCAACAGCATAGTGAGTATGAACCTGTTAAATCTTTTCAAATTCTCTACTGCCTGTGGAGAACACATCCCTTTTTCAGTGACAGGATCCTCTTGGCCGTTCCCCTGCTCCCCTTTTTCTGTTGGCATCGGAAGTCATAGTGAAGATCAGTAAATCCTTTGTAAAAAAATCTGAGTCTCATAGTAAAAACATCCCTATACAGGCATTACTGGTATTCTGCATTCAAGGGGGGACCAAAAATAAGAGGAGAAATATGTATGGTGTTGTTTTTTTTTTATTATCCACAGTCACATGTTGACATCTTTGAGACTTAGCAGCTTTGCAGACCAAAAGCCCATATTTCACTTCTCTGCGTTTGCTGTGTCCATTCACAGAGGATTTTATTCAAGCATATTGCTTGCTATTGCAGCCTGTCAAAGGTTTAAAGGGAGGAGAGTTTGTCAGATGTCATATGGGATGTCTAGTAGATTTATGTTGTTGTTGTTCTTTTTCCTAAATAATACCCCACTCACTGTATTGTAAAGTTTCTCAAAGAACATGCAGTCTAATTCCTTGTGTCAGTCAAGCGCTAATTTGAGAACTCAGGAAGGTATTAGGAAATTATTCTGGGGAGGCCTAAGGATTTGGGATCATGATGGCAATAATTTCATTTAAATATTTCAGAAAGAAAGCTCTAATTCATTGTTCCATATATACTAACAGTCTTTTATAGTATTTTATTGTATCACATAGCTTCTCCTGAAGTGTGGAGATTATGGCAGCTGGGTAGTAACTTTACTAGCTGATTTTTGTAGTAAGCTGATAGTCAACAATTTAAATTCTATTCCCCATGTGCTGCTTAAATGAGTTGCCCACATCACACTGTAATCTTTGTTTCTCAGCTTCAGTGTTGAACAAAATAAGCCATAGAAGTCTCATGGGGCTAGTACGTTATTAATCTGACTGGAAATGAGTGCTTTTTCAAAAAGTTCTGCTTTGTCTCTGTTTTCCGTGGCTGAGTTGATATGCCTGGATTCTCATTAAAAAGCTTCTGCTGCTAGAAAGGCTGCAATTACTCTGCAGAAGTAGTAATTCTTTCAGATGAAGGCAACAAACTGAGAATAAGAGATGAGGAGGAATGTTTTCTTTAGACTTTCCTCAAACAATATAACTTCAATTTGTTTCCCAATGTGTCGTTTCAATTCAGCGAACAAGGGGAACCCATGAAAGGGACTACGCTGGTCTAAAATTGAAAACAAATTACCAGGAGGCAAAAGTAGCATTATTGGTGGAGGTCTCAATGTCCGTCCCCGCTCCCCACCTCTAGTATGTCTCTACTTAGCACAGATGCTACAGACAACTTGGTTCTACTTGGGAAAACCATTACACTCTACCCTTTTTCTTTATCCAATGAAAATGCCATTTTCAGCGGCCAAATAGCCCATCCCATGTATGAAACCACACAGACCCCCCACACCTTTCCTACAAATTCAGTGGTCCTCTGAAAACTTCTGCTAGTGCTTGACTTCTGGGTTCCTTAGGTTAAAGTGCAAAACTCCACCAGCTGTATTAGGCTGTGTTTTACAATAGAGGAATCATTTTGTTGCCATAAGTGATTGTCCTGTCTTTATTCAGGTTTTATGCCAGTCTGCTTTCTTTCATGTTTTGTTCTAGTGAACCATTTATAGTATCAGCTGAACCTTTGTATTACGTGGAGGTAAATGTGGACCGATAATGATGGAAATTTGGTTATAGAGAACTCTGAAGAAAGTGTACAGCAATAGTTTAGTAAAGCTATTTCAGATTTCCTGTGACAGTATGTGCCCTTCACTATCACTTACCATTTCTGCTTTTGCACGTGTGAAGTTTGAGTGTACAGTGTAAATGGTGACAGGTCCTGACAGAGAAGCTTGCTTTCTTACTTTTTTTACATCTACTGGTACCAATAAGGTCAGTAGCACTTCTAGGTAATTTCTGCAACGAGTTCAAGTGAAATCTGCCTTGTAACACAGCAGAACCCTGGCAGTGTTGGAGCTGAACCATCATTGATCTTCTCTTTTATCATTGAGAACGTTTCTGTGTCCAAACCCAAACTCCAGTCTTTTCCACTTGCTGCTGTGTGTTACAAATGCAAAGCTGTGTCAGATTCATGAGGCTCAAGAACATAAGTGGGAACAAGGAGCTGAACCCTGTATCCTCATAAAGGAAAATGTAAGGATAGCCATTGCATTTATTCCTGTTTATTCATTTTATCCAGTAACCTCAATACAATGTTTAGAAGCCAGAATTTGAGCAAAGATGTAAAGCTCCTTTGGCCTGTGTGTGTTCCCTCGTGCTCTCACCTTGTGACTCTAGTGTTTCTGTCTGTACAGTGACCCAGCTCCAGTGGGAATGCTGAACAGCATCCCTGTCTGGTTTTGTCCATTGCCTGTGGAAAGTTGGTTCATGTCCCTCAGGCTGGAGAGAGGCACGGATACAGGTTTCCCACGTCCTGGACATGTGCACTAATGTTTAAGCAATGTACTAGAGGCACAACCAACTCTTCTTTCTTTTTTTCTTTTTTTTTTTTTTTTAAATGTTCTCTTTCGTGACCCTGAACCAATTCCATACATGTGTTTTAGGACTGCATTAAGCTTATCTATTGGTTTGGAATCCTCAGGGATTGAATAATTGTGAATTCAGTGAATAATTAGTTTGTGATTCTTTTAGTGGGGTGAAGGAGAATTCCTTGGTTTAAACAAGATATAAGCATATCAGTGGAAGGAAATAGGTAAAATATGGGCGCTTGGGAAAGCTTTCTGAACAAAATGCATTACAGGTACTGATATATTCAGTTAGGTAGATAAAATTTTTATGAATTCTTCTGTTAACAAAGTTCAGCCTAAACTGAAATTTAAGTCCCTTTCTGAATCTGGACCTCGGTGCTTTCATTTTAGTCTGTAAATCACTGTCCCTTGTCTTCTATACTTGTCTAAAAAGTATTGTTATGTATTTGTTAAAGCTTTCTTATTTGTCTTTTCTAAAAATAATAAAGTAGTAAAAAGTTTACCTCTTAGGCTGTATCTGTTTTTCAGGAAGTTCATTGGTAATTGCAACTTTTCTACTATGGCTGTGTTTGTTTTTACCTGTTACACATTTCTGTGTTGAGATGATTAATTTATTTTTTAATTATCTAAATGTAATTTGTGAAGCTAGGTATACTTTGAGCATCGTAATTCTCAGGAATCATTATATAAGGTATCTTGAAAACACGGAATCAATGCATTTTAAAGAAAGTTATCTATATAACATAATATTGCTGCATTTCTCACCTTCTCCTTCTCAAATTTCTCAATGCAGGTAACAATACCCAGACCTTCTGTGGCATCTACACAGTCTGCTTCGGAGAGTTTTCATTATGGCCACCAGCTGGAGAAAAGAGACCGTGATGCTCACTCTATGGATCACACTGTGGAACTTGCCTCTCCAAAGGAAAATTTGCCAGGTTTGGTTGTGACAGAAGAGGCACTTCCCACTAGTGCTGACAGACCAGATTTGGGATTTAATATCAGCCAAGAGGTACTTGAAGGGGAAAGACATGGCAAAGAATGTGTCAGACTCCTGGACTGTGCCCAGAAGGACCTACCTGATCCGCATAGCAGGAGACAGGAAGAGAAAGAACTTGAAAATCTTCCTGTAGAATCTGGGGGAGAACGGCTTCCAGTGGTTTCTGAGGATGCCAATGAAATGCTAAGCAAAGAACAAAATTCTTTACCAGGAAAGTCAAAATCTGTGGAGGAAGAGCCTCTAACCAATGCTGAAGCTGCTGAAGAATCAAAGCCAAGGCCTCTCTGCTTGGTGCCAAATCAGGATGAGCTTCTGAAATCCACAGCACCCAAAACACAACAAGTTTCTCCCTCAAGACTTAGCAATTCACATACTAATAGACAGGCAAACAAAAAGGCACCCATTCAGGAGAACGGTTTTCACAATAATAAGGAACAAATCCATATCCAAGACTTGAAAAGCCACCAGTTGGCCCTGACTACTTTTTTGCACCAGGAGGACAAAAAGGAGAAAAATGCTCCCAGAAATGGAGAATTATTGCACTGCATTTCAGAGAATGAGAATTCTCATCGATCTAAAAAGGACTCAGTTAAATCTCCTTTTACGTTCAGGCAGAGCCGAATTCCAGTTTTAGCACAAGAGATAGACTCGTCAGATTCCTCTTCACCTGTTTCGGCAAAAGAAAAGCTCCTTCTAAAAAAGGCCCATCAGACAGACTTGGTCAGGCTGCTCGTAGAAAAGAGACAGCTCAGATCTTTCCTTGGTGACCTCTCAAGTGCCTCTGACAAGTCACTGGAGGAAAAAGTGGCTGCTGCTCCGGTACCGTTTTCCGAGGATGACGTCCTGTCTTCGTTTTCTAGGTTAACATTGGACTCGCATTTCAGCAAGCAGACCGAAGATAGCTCCTTATCTCCAAGCAGCCCTCAGTCCAGGAAGAGCAAGATTCCAAGGCCAGTATCCTGGGCTACCGCTGAGCAAGTCACCAGTTCGAGTTCAGCCCAGTTCTTTCCTCGGCCCCCACCAGGAAAACCGCCTACTAGGCCTGGGGTAGAAGCTAGGTAATACAGAGAAAATAATAGGTAGTCAGTTTGAACATGGCTTTGAGCTAGACTGCAGTAAATATGCAGTAGGTAATCATGTAGATATTCCATCCTTGGTAAAATATATTATATATTTTTAATACTGGGCTTGAATTCCCTGAGAAATCTTACTTATTTGAGGGGTGAGTGAGGAGAGATTGTTACAGAAGAAAGTCCCTACTTTAATACTAGGAAAGTCACTTTATGCAAACTTCTTTAAAAAGTGGGGACTCCATCACAAACCCATAAAAATCAATAAGATCTCTTATATTCAGCCCCTTTGAAAGTTAAATTGTTTTTATTTTAGAAGTTTTAAGTAAAGAAGTTTTAGAAGTTTTAAATTTAAGTTTGGATTTGGCCATCAGAATTAAGATAATATGTTCACATCATGGTTAAGTAAAAGAGGCTATTTACTGAAGGCCAGAATGAACTGTAGAAGCCCTCCTTTACCAGTTCTGTATATAGACAATGCAATTGTCTCTATATAAAGTTTCGTTGGTGCCTGGCTTATCAGGAAAAGAACAGCTTTGATAATAATCAGTAGTGTGAAATGGTCTGAAGGAGAAACATTGTGGTGGGCCTTATAACTCTGCATGCAGCATATGGATGGTGTACAGGAATGGTTGGATCCATCCAAAACTGAGGTGATAAGCACTGTACTTCAGTGCGTTTGTTCCAGTGCCATCTGGAAAATTCAGTTTTCTTGTAAACACTAGACTGTTTTTGTGACTGAGTTTATACAAATGGTAATACTGTGGTGATGTGAACTACAGAGGCGAAAAATCTAAATCCAAACACTGCTGTCTTACAGGAAAAAAATTAAAACCAAGTGTCTGATCATGGGTTTTTATATGAACTTTTGCTAATAGATGGGGACAGAAATAATCTTTTTTTGTTTCTTCTTAAGGTTACGCAGATACAGAGTCCTAGGGAGCAGCAGCTCGGACTCGGATCTTATCTCGCGCCTGGCTCAAATACTACAGAACGGATCTCAAAGACCGCGGAATTCTACTCAGTGTAAGAGTCCAGGATCTCCACATAGTCCAAAAACACCACCCAAAAGCCCTGTTATCCCCCGGCGCAGTCCCAGTGCCTCCCCTAGGAGCTCTTCCTTACCCCGCACTTCCAGTTCTTCTCCGTCCCGGCCTGGGAGACCCCACCATGATCAGAGGAGTTCATCCCCGCATCTTGGGAGGAGTAAGTCACCTCCTAGCCATTCAGGCTCCTCATCTTCTAGGAGATCCTGCCAACAAGAGCATTGCTGCAGCAAACCGAGCAAGAACGGCCTGAAAGGATCCGGCAGTTCCTTCCACCATTCCCCAAACACTAAAACTCCCACGGGAAAGAGCAAATCAGCCAGTAAGCTTAGCAGATAGGAACTCTGGGCCTTGACAGTTGTAAAGTCTCCTAAATCCAATGCATGTTGTGTCTGTGTACTGTGTATTTAAAAAAAAAAAAAAAAATCAAAAAAGTTTAAAAAAAAAAAAAAGTGTTGAATCTGAGCTTTCAAAAGAAAGTGAACATCAAAGACTATTCATGACAAAACATACTGTGGAGAAGAGTGGCCAGGCATTCCCGAAGAACAGGCAGCAAGCAGATCTGGGGAGGCGAGGTAAAGGCCAGGGAAAGAATGGCTAGTTAGATGAAGAGGTGCAGTGTTTTTAAAGTGAAAAATATTTCTGAGGTGAGTGTTTTAAAAGGAAATGTATTTCTATGTTTTTAGTTTGTCTAGCTGGAAGATTTGGCCTAATTATTGTAAGGCCTGTCTCGAGGAGTATACAAGAAAACTTAAAAACTTTATTCCCAAAATGACACCCCCACTGGGGAGATGAGTACCGTTCAGGCAAGTATTTGTAGTTTTAAATAAGCACATGACTTGGAAGATTATGGAATTTCTACCTTATAAGTCCTTTCCGTTTCGAGCTGCGCATGTCTCTGAGTCGGTCAGTGCTCACCTTTTCCCATATCTGCCATGGCACAGAACTTCCTCCATAGAGAAGTACCATATTCTGTATCCCTCTTGAGACTGATCACATTTTTAAAATAAGTATTAGCACTTGTCAAGATGCGAAGCTCCATAGAACATTTCTTTAGTACTAATTAGTTGAGAATTAGCTTCTCGGATCCTAGTTCTCTCATACTTCAAATTCTAAAGAACTCTGTTTGGATAAGGAAAAAAAAAATCATGTTTGGGAAATGAGAGATAAAAGATATCTGCCCTCCATGGGATGTTGCAGATTTACAGTAAGTTGCAATGTACATGAGAATAGAAGCTATAAATAGGAAACAGAAATCTGTTTTTTATGTATTTTTTTCCCTTACCTAAATGCACAAAGATCCCTTGTTCCTGCTAGCTATGGTTATTCCATTAGTTATGAACCACTTAAGCCATTGATATTTTTAATGGTGTCAATATCTTCCTATTGAATCCACGCTAAGAAGCTGTAAAAAGCAGAGACGATTACCAACCTGCTTTTGCTTTATATTCCTTTATATACACATGAAAAGTGAAACATGCCTGAGTTCTCAGAGATAGGGAGAGTGTCTATATTGTGAACTTGGTAGGCTGCAGGTAACAAAAAATATGCTCAAAGCCTTACAGAATCTGGGTAAGAATATTAGTTGTCAAAGTAGAATATAGAGAAAACAAATGAGAGATGTTTTTGATCTCAGATTCTTGTCATTCTTTGTCCAGATCATTCCTCGATAGCCACGTGTCATTGTCAGTTCATGGTGTCTAGATTTCCCAGCTTCTTTTGGTAGTTGCTGCTGGAACTCCTGTGCTGTGCAGGACCTCTGGAGGAAGCCTTTAGCTGTAGCACCCTGGGCTGTGTTGGGAAGAGGACAGTGGGTGGGAAGAGCAGCACACGGGAGAGCAGCCCGAAGGAGGTGCAGCAGCTCTCCCTGGCTGTGCCTGTCCCGGGAGGCTGCTGGTGCAGGAAGCTGGGCGCTTCCTGATCTGCTTGCTGTGCTCACATGCCTCTCCAACCACATCTGTGCTTTTTTATTTAGCCTCTGCCAAATGAATACCTTTGAATTAAGAAGGGAATATTTTGTCTCTGAGCTGACGCATTTTAATGCTGCATTAAAGCTGCCCTGGAGCTGCACTGAATTTCACTTGCTCTGTCAGACTATGTTGATTTTTTTTTCTTACTATGAATATGTATATTGTTCTCCATACATAATGTAGCATAGTGTGGAACCTTAATTTCATTCAGGTTTCGAGCACTACAGAGGAACGCAATAGGTAGGGTATATGATTTTTTTCTGAAGAAACTGTACCATTGGAAAGTCCTATTCCCTGTATTATATTGTAAAATAGGTGCTATACCAATAATTGCATGTCCTCATGGTAAATTATATAATATAAATATTTATAAATATATATATACATATGCTTATATAAACTCACACTTTCTCATTTTTCATTTGTAACTTACGGACCATAAATGATACCATTCCCTTTCTGTTGGTTCCTGAATACTCTTGGCACTGTATCTCCTATTCCTGAATATTTTCTGGAATGCACCAAGTCCAACAGCCTGCTGCAAGGCTTGGTACGAGATGGAAGGACTGCTGATTTCTATCAATATAAGCCCGTGTTTCGTCTTGCAGCTTTCTTTGTTTGATATTTTATGTGTGTTTGCGTATGAACAGGAACAGAGACTCAAAGGTGTTTTTATTTTTGATTACAAATAGGACTTACGATTATTCATTTTTTATTTCATCATGTGAGTTTTAATTGTTATGAATGCTCCTGATATGGGAGCAGTGACAGTCGATGAAAACCTAAGAGATGAATGTGACAACAACAAATTCCATCCTTTCCTTCCTGTTTTCCTTTTATGTTACCCTACAGTATACAGAAAAAGCGGATAGGATCTCCTTGTGACATTTCTGCCCTGGGTACTGCTGGAATTATCAGCTCATTCTGTTTCTTCTTCTCTCTCTCATTTCTGAAGAGCATTTGTTATGGTCCTACATTAACATGGTCAGCTTCAGTGGGTACGAACTTTATGCATCCTCCCCTGAAATACTGAAATTGACGTGTTTGTATTTTCTCCCCAGTGTAGCAAAATCCCCAAACAGGTCATTGCTGCTATTGTAGGAATAGCATATAACATGTAAGCCTTTTTTGTGATCTCACCAAAAATGCCAACTTTTGGATTGTTGCATATAGTTACCTAAAATGTTTCAGTGTTGTAGAAACTCACTTGAACTACTTGCCAATATAAGATACTAAGCTATGCCCAAATGGAGAGAGAGAAAATGAATCATGATTGACCAACATTTTTTCCAGTGCAATAAAAAGTAAAAGGACACTATCCCAAGTTACCTTTTGCTTTGGATTTGAGTGATGGACGTGATTTAAAATTGTCTAGTGAGAAAATCACAAAGAGGTGAATGGAAGAGTCATTGTGAATAATCTTGTCTTGAACTACCCTTTCCCTAAAGCTTTTCTTGTTGTTTGTTACCATCCTTAAAGTTTACAAAATTGCTTATTATGGATTAAAGTAGCCATCCGTTAATGTAGTTAGAATGGTACATGAGGATACAAGTGGGTGGCTCTCGTGCCAAGCCTGCCTGTGTGGTTTGTGGAGAACATCTCCAGCAAGGTTTGAGAGGCAGGGAAAGAGCCTTCCGCGAGGTTGCATAATATCATAAATTTTGATTTACATTCTCAAAACTCTGTATTAATGCTAATAAACTTGGTTATAAATGCTAAATGCCAATTATCACCTAGGTAAGACAGGTGTAGTAAAAGTAACAGAGTTTGATCATATATGTATAAATGAGTTTGCACATATGTGTGTGCATGTGCACACTTTATATAGGTACTCTACTTTGTACTATACAGAAATATATGTGCATATATATTTATACATATATAAAAGTACAGATACGCACAGTGTCAGGTATTGCATTCTCATTGGGGGAATTAATTTGCCAGAGGTGTCTAAGACCTATTGGACATTGTCTTAGTCTGATATCCCCCTGAGCTACCAGAATATTGCTCTGCCCTAATTCTGATTCAGTCTTTCTTCCATATTGCAAATCCTGATCCTGCAGTCTGACTTGGCAAAACACCCATAGCTCTTCTTACTGCTGTAGTATTATGCAGTGGTTGACTCTGTTGCTCCTGTTAACTTTTTTCTCTTAAACAAGAATGTAGACAATGCAGACTCTACTTTAAACAGATTTTTTTTCCCTGTGATAAGCTAGACATTTTTCCAGAACACTAAGAGGCCCAAATTCTGGTAACAGGGCTGAAGAACTGCCAGAAGGTGATTATTTCAGTTTTTTGAAAGGGGCTAATGGCAAACTGCAGATAATGTGCCTCCATTTTTAAAATGAGACAGGAATTGAATCTTCCAAGAATAGAAGAAGGAAGGAGAGCTCAAACTCCATTTGGTTTCTTATCCCAGCTATATAAAATATCAGTCTTATTTTTTTTCATACAGAACTGGTCCTGTGAGATGGTGAGTACCACAAGGACCTTCTTGTTAGTTCTGATGAGCAAGGGGGTTCTCATTCTGCTGCAGGACTGAGATCTTAGGTAAACACCATGTTCCATACGGCACATTCTCTGTATGCTTTTCTGCTATGACCTATGGCCAGAGAAGCGACAGCTATATAAATAAAGGCCTTCACAGCTATCCGTGACTCCTTTCCTCAACTGCTAAGAGCTTTGGATGCTTACTACTTTTTCTGGAACTTGTGGAATAGTGCTTATTTTTTTTTAATTAATCTTTTATTCTACTTTTGTAGCTAACCAAGTGAACTAAAGGTTTTTGCTTGCTTTTGGCTCAAGTTTATATTGGCCACAGGTTTTGGTAGCAAGTGACTTCAGTAAAAGGGAGCAAGGTTCAGTGCTTGGGCTGGGTGTAATATGCAGGCCACGCTGTGTGGGTCTCCATTCTTGGCTGATAGATGCAGATCCCATAAACAGGAATGCCCAGCCAGGATCCCAGGAATACCTCCCCGCTCCGCCTGAGGCCAGCCTTCCTTTCCCCTGCACATAGCGTTTGTAAAAGAGAAATGATGTGAAAGTTCAACAGCATCATGTAATAACTTCCTGAATTTATCTTAAGATGCTGTCAGAAAAGTTTGTTTAGTGACAGGAACATCAAACCTCATTTTCCTGTGGTTTAAATAATCAAGCTTTTTATTATTAGCTTCTGAGGTCTTTTTAAAGGAAAAAAATGCATATGAATGTATTGTTTTAAAGTTTAAATGTATTGACTTAGAGCAGTTGCTCTAACCACGCAAGGTGAATGCACAGGCTGATTTTCTCTTCACTGTTAGCAATGAAATCTCTCTTGCAGTAACAGTGACAAAACCTCAAGTACTTTATACCTCTTCAGGATAATAAATAGGTGCTGGTTTTCATTAGCTATTTTCTTTCCAAACTGCTTGGCATTTATGTGGGATATCTGCAGTAGTGACATTTCTGTTTTTAAGAGAATTCTTCCCTATTAGTTGAGAAATAACCAGGTGACCTTTACAACAAATTTAGCAAATTTAGCAGTCGGGCACTGGCCCTTGTATTGGAGGATGTGTAGAGCTTTGGGTGTACCGAGTATTCAGCTGACCGGTCTCAGCTCTTCTTGTAGCTGGGGCAGAGGATGGTCTGCAGAGAACAGCTCAGAGCAGGAGTTCAATCTGAGTGCTCTGAACCGACCTCCCAGTGGCCTCTTATTCTTTGCTGAGCAGAGTGGAAGTCCAGCTAAGCAGGTACTTCAGGTGTCAAAGGGAGGCTGAAGGTGTCTCCGGTTTTGTTTGTGATATGTCAGAATTCTAGTATTTTGTATTTGTAAAAATACAACTTCAAATCCATGTGAATCCACGTGTAAAAATACAAAATAGCTTCACGTGGCTTTGAAGTTTTTTGCTATCAATTGCATCACCTGCGGTTTCTTCTAAGGCAGTCCCACAAGTAGGCTACTCGTAGGAGTTGCTGGTCATCTACTGCTCTCTGCAGAACTTCAGCTGAAATTCGGTGGAATTGAATTCCATCTAAATTCAGACATTAGACATCTTTGATCTGACTTACACATAAAGAAGCTATAAAGCAGCAAAGCAGCCTGCACTCTTCTCTGAGGTAGAGTATGATTAGCTTGATCTGCTTCTCTTCATATTTAATACTCCTGTAAACCCACACCTGCTGCATGGCAGGCAAAGGTGTGAAGGTCTAATGCTGGGTAAATGTCTTCTGTTCTATTGTATTTTGCTCTTTTCAGCTGATTTTGTGTCTTTTCCATCTTCCTGAGTGGAGCGCTGCGTTGATTGTTGCATCCTCCTTACTGTCCCTGGCTAGAAAGTGAAGTTTGAAATTCTTCCCCAATTTCAGACTTTTTGGTAGTAGAATCAGTCCAGAGGCAAGCAGCAGTGCTTGGGCTAACATGTTGATTGTAAAATGCTTTCTTAGGACTATCCAAACCTACAAGTTAAGGAGATCACCAGCAATGCCTTTAGACAAGTACTGAATTTTTGAAGCTGTGAACCAATGTCTGTTAATATATAGTCTCTGGGCAATACCACAAAGACTTAAATGAGTGTATTAATTCAAAATAGGATGGTGTTGCATAAGAAATTAAGTACTTGGAATAAAATCTGTAGCATGATGAAATTAAGTGGAAGGCTGTTCCCAGAGGCTGGTTGTTGCTGTTGAGGGGAGGCAAATGTAGAACCATTCAAATTCCCTTGCTCAGTAGTTGCAGTTCCCTTCCCTTTCCTCGGAGATCTTGTAAGCCATCTTCTTTAAGTTTGCTCAGGCACCCAGGAACATGAAGAGTTAATGCCCTCGTAATGGTCATTTGTACATAAAGGTGTAATTATTTATTTTCCCATTTGTACCATAACAAGGCTTTGTACAATGTTTTAAGTTCTGTTTTCAAATTATTTTGTATTTATTTTTATAAATCGGTTCTAAATAAAATATTCATTCAGCATGCAAAACTCCACTTCTTGACTGTGTCTGTATGGTGATTTTACTACTTATAAAGCATTGCTCAAAATGTTTTTCCAGTACAGATGTTTCTGTTATCTTAATCCTGTACTTTAAATGGAGAGATTAAGTGTTGGTTGTGATTTTTCTTTTCTGTTACAAGAAAGCAAAATAAGTTTGTTTTGCTACTAATGCAATGAGAGTTGGATGTTTCATATTGTAAGCCCGAACAGGGATAGACTTACTAGTTTAGTAGCTGGTGTGTTGCATATTAGTAAGATTAGAAAAGCTCAGCCCTTGTCCCCAACCCTGCCTCCGTTTCCCTTTGCTCTTGCTCGTATCCCCACTCTGTGTTTAGCCAAGCCAGATCAGGATCTGCAGATTCCAGCCTTATCATGCTGAAAGACAAATTATTACTTTGTTTGTTTGTTTTTCAGCTATAATTGTAATTTCTTATTTAGCCAGAGGCCTCTGTGATCCGTCTCTTTAGAGGTGGCACTTACTATCCCTTATTCAGCTGTCTGGACATAGTTAGTCTAGGCTTGCACAGACTCTTGAAAAGAGCAGCCTTCCCCTCTGTATAATACACTTGAGATGCAGGTAGCAGAGAAATGAGTAAACAGAGGTTATTGAATCTGAACAGTTTGTGTTTCTGGAAATGCAGTTTTGAACTACCAGCTGCTCTGTGTTGGTTTCCTCCAGCATCCTTTCATCTTTTTCCAGTAAAATAGATAAAAGCATATTGTCCTCACAACTTAAATGTAATCTGTGCGCATGCTTGTCCTTGGTCATTTTATGCAGTAGAAAATGTTGCCTACTCTTTGCCCTGCAGAACAAGATTTTCAGGAAAGTGCAGAAGAATCGGAGACAATTCCCTTGATCTCCTCCTCAGTTTTATCATTGTTTTTATCAGTGTCAGCTTTGTTATGCCATGCATGTGAGGCAAATCCGAGGTCAGCTCTGCCTGTGCTCAAGCCATTGG
Organism: Nothoprocta perdicaria; assembly: GCF_003342845.1. Lineage (NCBI taxonomy): Eukaryota > Metazoa > Chordata > Aves > Tinamiformes > Tinamidae > Nothoprocta > Nothoprocta perdicaria. The sequence continues at coordinate 332,097 of NW_020454416.1, forward strand.
CAGTATTTCCATTAATCATCGTGACATTAATCCTGAGCTGGGAGCAGGCAGAAAGGGAAGGACATGCTGCTGGAGGACGTGAGCTTTTAGTGCTCCCATCACTGGGGCTTGGTCGTTTACACGCTTTATACTGGAGAGAGGTAGCTCAGAGCCTTTCTCTGCTTAAAATGTTAATGTAAATATGGATCTTATCAGAGGAGTGGTCTTAGCCTGGTCCACAGAAGGGTTATGACTGACCTACAACGTAGGGAGACCCCAGAAAGGTGCCGTGGCCGACCCGCTGCTCCCGTCTGGCTGCTGCTCCCGCTCAGCACAGCGCGTCCCACCGCGCCGTGAGCAGATGAGGCGATTGAGGCTGCTCATCCCGCGCACGGGATCCTGCTGCTTCCCTGCTCCTGGCCAGCGGCTTCCTCCCCTTTCAGGCACGGGAAAGCTACGGAGTTCACACACGCTGCAGTAAATTAAATTCAAGGCTTCACAGCTGGAGGAAGGGCTTGAAAGGAAGCTGAGCGTGTAGGAAGGGGCTCGCGCCGCCTGGCCAAGCTCAGGCGCTGCCCGGCTGCTCCAGCGCCTCGGATCGCGTTTCGCTCATCCGGCCGGAATGCCGCAGCTCTGCTGAGGGCTGCTCTGCTTGCAAGCGCCAAAAGTGAATGAAGGGTTCCCAGTTACCCAGCTGTGCTGAGAGGGGAGAAACAAAAACGCTACCAGGAGCATTAGTATGGAAAACTTTCCAACAAGGGCTCCCCAAAAAATGCCACAACCAACTGAGGGTTTTTTTTTTTCCTGTTTTTAAGAACAAAAACTTACGACCAAGATAGTGGTATCTGTCACCCACACCTGCTTGCGTAGGGAAAGCCTGGAACCAAGAGCCCCTCCTGTCGTTCAAGGTATAGCCCATGTGTTAATCCCAGTCAGCAACACACCTTACACGTGTCTAGTCTTGTGAGTTCTTTGCCTGTTGAGCAGCCTGTGGCACTGCAGGGATGCGCTTGCTCACAACGTGACCTCTCCGTGTTCACTTTTCATTGAGCAGCAGGAGGCAGCTTTTGAGCCACGTATATGTGTGCAGAGACACTTTGTATAGACCTGAGATGTATTAATTCAAGGTAAATATTCTGATAGGGTAAAATTGGAGATGGGAAAATTCCTTGTGTTATTTTATCATGGGGCAGCAATTGTTGCCTTCCAGGTTATTTTAAAGTAACTTCCAGGTTATTTTAAAGATTATTTTAAAGTAACTTCAGTGACAATAGTTTCTTCCTACCTAAATGTAAAAAGATTTTTTTTTCTTGTTCACATTAGGCTAAAGCCAACTAGCTCCTTTATGCTTATTTCAGATTGGACACTTTGACATTACTTTTCGCTCAAACGCTTCCTTAATTCTTCCTTGAGTTCAGAGTTAGGAGAATGAAGGTTTTTAGTAGCATCTCAGGTGATGGTCAAAGTGTCTCTTCAAAAGCTACACAAGAGCATTGGTTCTGCGTGGAGCGAGTTCAGCCCCTGCCTCCTGTAATTTCTTCGGCAGAGATTCCAGCTTCAGTTTCACGCACAACAGAATATGGGAACGTTTCTGTCCTCTCTATATCAAGCTACGTGGTACTGGATTCCAGGAGGCTTGCAAGAGCTGGTGAAGACACAGGCTGCTTATAGCCTGTGCCAGCAGAACTTGCTCCACATCAAAAACAGGCATCACCACTTATTATTTTTGCTGTATTTCTCTTATTTTAATCATGTGACAAGAAATAGCCTGCCCTGCAATAAAGCAAAATACCTGTGAGGAGAAGGTGCATTTGATGAGCTGGAAATGAACAGTCACCAGATGGAGCGATGTTGCATGAATTTGGAGAAGTACATTCATGACCCAACAGCTCAATCCTAAACCATTCCCAGGGTAAGCAGATAGGCCAACCCTGCCTGTGATGCCTTGCACAGCTCAGACTTAAAAAAAAAAAAAAAAAAAGAAAAAAAAAAGAAAAAAAAAGAAAACCCATTGCCTCAAATTACAATAACTGGAAAAGTAAGTATTGAAAAAGCAGGTACTTTTAAAAAATCAACTACTACTGCCATTTCTTTAAACGAGTTGTTTAAGACTCAGCTCCTGCTAGCTAGTAACCATGTTACTTTTTCACCCCACTCTTACGCCTTTTATTTTTCAAAAGGTCACATTAAACAAAAGATGATACAGACAAGAGTCTTAGTCAAAATAAATCTGTTTTTTTTTTCTTTTTTAAAGAGAGTAAGACGGCAAATAGAAGAAAAACATTAGCCAACTGCAACAGTTAACAAACAAGAGACTGGTGAGTAGTGTTTAATGCCACCTCTAGTGAAATGTTTCCCACTTGGAAAAATGTGGGAGGCAAGTCCACTTTGCTCCTTGAGAGTCACAGGCTGGAGCAGAACATACAACAGCACCTAACACCACAGTCACTTTACATATATTCAAGTTTTTACACATCTGCAAAGCAGAAGTAGTAGCAGCCATTGGGATGTTCTTTCTTAATGGTTCTCAGGGCGGGCCGAGGAAACTCGGAGGGACCCGGCTCCTGCGACATGGAGCTGGAGCTGCAGCTGCTGCTCCTGCTGCTGCCTCCGGCCGCCTGCACTCGCGCCCTGTCCTCGGCCGGGGAGGCCTGCGGCGAGCCCGGGCTCAGGTAGCCGGCCGCGGTCTGAGTGGAGGCCGTGGCGAACGTGGCGGGGCCGGCGTTGTTCCTCACGTAGACGTTCTTGATGGCAGCAAGCGTGTGCGCCATGAGGCTCAGGCTGTGGCTGAGCTCCTGCATGCCCTGCTGCAGCAGCCGCAGGTTGTGGTTGACGCTGTCAAAGCCAGACTGGATCACCTGCAGCTGGGTCTGCTGAATCTGCAGGAGCTCCTCCTCGGTGACTTCACTGCGGTCTGCCTGCGCAGACCTGCACGTGCCTTTTGTTTTGGCTTTTACTTTCCCGGAGGAACCACCACCCGTTGTCCCCAGAAAAGGCAGCTGCTCCTGGCTGGGTGGAACCACCGCCATGTCCTCAGAGCTTTCTTCTGGCTCCACCACTTTCACTACTATCTCTTCTTTCAAGCTCATCTTCTGCAGGCTGGACTGATGAGATGGGCCAGGGTCATCCTCAAACCCTAGAGGAGACGGAAGAAAAAGAACAGCGCGTGAGAAGTGTCATTCCCCTTGGCGGTCAGTAACACCTCTTCCCACCCACTGGGCACGAATACCAATTCCTGAACTCCAGGGAACTGTGACGGGGTGCTCACCAACAGCGTTATCCCTGAAACTTTGGGAATACGCCTACCCGTACCGGCGGGGAGGCGCAGAGAGGCGCTCGGGGGCCGGGGCGGCCCGGGGCACCGCACGAGGGGCCGGGCCCGGGCGCGGGGCGCCGCCGCACTCACCCACGCGTCCCAGCGCGGCGCCGGGCAGCTCCAGCGTGTCGATGCCGCCCGCGATGGGCACGGCGGCGGGCAGCACGTAGGCGCGCGGCGGCGCGCGGCGCGGCGGGGCGGCGCGCGGCAGCTCCTCCGCGGCCAGCAGGAGGCCGAGCGCGGCGGCGGGGCCGGGCGCGCCGCCGCCCTGCGACAGGCGGCAGAGCTTGCTGCGGTCGCGGCGCTTGAGGTCGCGCCAGCGCTTCTTGAGGTCCTCCACGTCGCGCGGGCAGGCGGCCACCGGGTTCACCTTGTGGCGGATGAGCTCCCACACGCGCCGCTTCTGGCCCGGCGAGGCGCGGCCCGGCCCCGCGGCGAACAGCAGCCGCTCGTGCTTCAGCACCTGCTCGATGAGCACCTCGGTCTCCGCCTCGTTGAAGTTGGCCTTGCGCCGCTTCGGCGACT
>NW_020454416.1:336510-451310 GCF_003342845.1 Nothoprocta perdicaria
CGCGGGGCCGCTGGAAGCGGCGCTTCGGGGCCGCCAAGTGGCCGCGCGGAGCCGCCTGCGGGGCCGCCGCCGCTCGAGGGGCTTTGGGCAGCCCTGGCTGCGGCGCCCGGGGCCGCTGTCCCCGCCGGTGGCCCTGAGCGCGTAGGGGAGGCTGGGGTGCAGGAACAGGGCCCGTGTGTGAGGCACGTCCTGCCGGAGCTCCCCAGAGCGCCCGATAATTCCGAACAAAACTTGCGGCAGTCACCCGTGTGAGCCAGTCGAGCGTTGCTGCCTTCCCAAGCCCCTTAGAAGAGAAGGGGCTGATGTTCTCCGTGCTCAAACCGTGGGCCGGGAGCAGCCCGTGGAGGCTCCGAGCTTTGACAGGCGGCACCTCCGTGTGAGCCGCGGAGGCTCCCGCCGCTCCCTGCAAAGTTTGTGCCTGCAGAGCGGGAGCTGCCGATCCCGCCGGGAGCAGCTCCAACTGCGCGAGGCGGCGGCAAGCGTGTCCCCTGCAGCTGGGAGCCGCCGGCGGGGTGTCCTGCCCGGGTGCGGGAGCGGGGCCCCTTGGCTCTCGCGGAAGGGGGAGCGAGGGCAAGGGCTGCATCCAGGGAGCCCGAGTAACGGCGCTGTCATCTTGCACACAGCGCAGCCTGCGCTTTGTCCTTCAGCCTCTGGCAGGTTTGGGCTGGAGCTGGTCTCCGGACTCCCAGCAGTTTGCATTCTGATCCTCTAGTTTTCCACAAAATGCAGGATTGCCCAAGCAGGGAGTCGGCTGCTTGTTGGTTAGCCGGGCTGCGCCACAGCTTCGTACTTGGCCAGCACGCTGAGTTGGATTCACGTTTGCTAATAATCCCTTCAGTGAGTTCTGCGGGAGTGAAGCAGTCAGGGCCATGGCCTCGCTGCATGCTCGCACGCAAACTTCCTTGTCAGGGATTACAGAAAAATCATTGGCTCTCTTCACCTTTGATATAGTGGCGGTTTGATTATAAATGAAACGGGAATACACGTGCAATGATTTTAATACTAATAAGAAATAAATTGCTGCCTGTGTGAGGTTCTTCTGTTGTGAGTGTTGCTGAATGCTCTTAAGAGGCAATGGAAGTGTGGTGCTGTATTAAGAACAGAATAAATTTTACCTAATTTATGTCATGAACTGTGCTTAGAACGTGAAGTCTTTTAAATTTGTGTAGAAATGTTACCCTGCAAGACAGCAACTATGTTTAGATTTTTGATTGTGTTGGTTTTGACTTTTGCTTAGGTTTCTGGAATGTAAACTTGGTAAGATGCAGGGCCTCTGTTCAGAGCTCTGAGACTGCAAGGGAGCAGAATGACTCCTTTTAAATGGATGAGCAGTTTTGCACCTGTGTTTGGGGCTGCAGGATACAAGTGCTTTCACATGTCTTGTCATAGCACCCCTCTGTGGAAGCAGGTGGTATTATCGGGAACAGAGAAGTTGCAATCTTGGGTGGATTTTAATATTACTATTAGCTGCATCATACTATGGATATCTTGCTTTGAAAGCTTGGCCTTAGATGTGCCAGTTACTTCAAGTTCTTTTGGCTCATTCCTCAGTAGATATAACTGAGGGCTCTGTGGGACACTTCTGGCGCTTCCCAGGGGGAGACCCAAATGAGCAACCTGTGCCCAAATGGTTTGTTGGAAAGCTGGGTATCAGATGTGTGAGGAACGTGAAGGTACCCTGCATTTCCTTGGCTGCCTTTGACTCAGCGTGTTGCTCTTCCCTGTGTGTTGCAATCCCACCGGATGAGCCTATGCATGCGGAAAGAGTCGGGTGGCATCTTCTCATTAACGCTTTGTCCCTTTTCCTTATAGGAGAACCACGTCCATGAGAAGTTGGTATCTCTGAGCTTGCTTCAGAAAGACTTTGTGCCTTTTCTGCTGAATTTTTTAAGGGAGCAGACCAGCCAGATCCTGACTAATGGACCCTCTACTCCTGCTAAAACCCCTAATTCCAAAGCCCATGGAAACCAAAGGACAGGATCAGAAAAGAGGGCCGGTCACACCTCCGGATCAAGCAGCAGCCGGGTGCAGCTCTTTTCCGAAAGGACTTCGGTGACCCCCTGCACCACAGATACCAGCTTTTCCCCCGCTGCCGCCTCCAGCGGCTCCTCCTCTTTTTCAGGATCCAGCCTGTCCAGCCCTTGCAGCGACCTCCCTGGCGCGGCGTGTGGCGGCAGCCCAGGCTTTGGGCACAGCCCCGTGCTCGGCCAGGGCGAGAGGCGTTCGTCGCAGAGGAGCAGCCTGGGCAGCTTCCTCGCGGCCGCGCCAGAAGCGGCGCCGCCGCCGCGGCGAGGCAGGAGGAGAGGCGGCAGCTCCGTGGGCGCCGCTGGCCGCCACCTCGCTCGGGACCTGGGGCGCTCCCTGCCTGAGGAGGAGGATGGGAAAGGCGAGAGCCCGGCATCGTGGAGCGCGGGGAGAAGGAAGCGGAGTGAAGTGCCTCTTGTTCCCGCCGCATCCCCACCCAGCCAGCTCAATCTCAACAATTTGGAGGAGTTTCCGCCCATGGGTGCTGCCTCGGGCTGGACAAAGTAAGAGCAAGTCTGCCTCGCTCTTTTGTTCAGGTTGTGCTTCAGGATACTGTTCCTTGACTAGCTCTTCCTGTTGTGCATGACCAGGGGGAAGGTGCTGAAAAACAGCACCTGGGGGCAGCTTTCTAATTCTCCTTGGCTGGAGATGTTGTCATGGAAGGAAAACGTACATAGTTCACAGTATTCTGCTCATGCAGATTTCTCTTAAGCCTTTTACTTGTCATGCTGCCTGTAGCTCCCCAGGTCACACAGCAGCTGATGGGAAGCCGAGCACAGTTTTGTCCTTGCCTGTTCTAACAAGTCGGCCTTATCTTGACTCTTCACATTTGTCATTCAGCACAATAGGAATTGCTAATGAAGAGCAGCCCTGAAAGGCTATTAAGCTTTACTGGTGCTGCACTAAAAAGGTTTTGGATTGACATTCTCTGACATCTGGTAATGGATGTTAGTGTTCAGCTTTGTTTGCATAATGTGGTTCTGGACAGTGTGTCTAGCTAATGCCTGTATTCTCTGTGGTGCAAAGTGTGCCCAGGTTTCTTAGGTGGCTTTACCTTAGCTCTGGGCAGGTCTCTGCTTTGTGGTTGTCTCTCCTTTTTCTTGGGACTTCACTCTCCAAAATACCTGTCCTGTGCTTTAGGAACTGATGAGTGCTGCTTTTTCACTCTCTGTAGTTCTGTGGGTGCTGCCTTTTAATTCGGTGATTAGGTTAAAGCCAGCAGCTACAGGCACAGCTTAATACTGCCATGATTCCTTATTTCCTCTGCATTTTACTTTAGCATTAGGCTCTTCAGGAAAATTGCATGCATATGTGTCTTGTAACCCATGCTCTTGAATCTTATTCTCTTATTTCACTGTGTTTTGTTCTTTTCCAGCAAGAGCAAGCCATCAAGGCGAATCAACCCAACTCCTGTAAGTGCCGAGCGACCCCTCTCAAAACCAAAGATGTGCTTCACTTCTACGCCCGTCAGCCAGGCTCCAGCTGCTCGATTTCCATCTGGGACAAGCCTGGAAGCCTTTACTGCCATCCAGGAAGGAAACATTGCTTCTGTGGTAGGGAGCAGCCTTCAAGAGGAGAGGGAGATGCTAAAGAAAGAAAGGTACCATCTGAGAGGGTGGTGATAGACTCAATGCTATTTCTGTTGTTCTAAGATGGCTCTGGTGTGAAAGGGGAAGGACCAGAAAATTTTCCAAAATGGCTATAGGTATCTTTAAACTATAACCAGCCTAAAACCAAGTATCTGTTATCAAACTTGAGTACTAGTGCAATTAGCTTACCCTTCTCATTTTAAAGATATACTGACTTTGCAACAGTGACTGTTACTTTTTCATCACATCAGTCCTCACTGCTTTTGTAAGATAGACTTTTCTTGGTCTAGTCCTAAGACTTTAGACTCTCCAGCTTTCCTAAGACTTACCCAGGTGAAGTAAGTGGGTTTGTGCTATTAGCCTGTTTTTGAAGATTTCACCTTCTGAAAGTGAGAGAGGGCATAGATTGCTTTAAGAAAAATAAAGGATGCAAATATGGGGAAAATGTTAATAGTAGGTTAACCAGTAAGATAGACAGTCTAAACACAAACTTTCTCTCAGAAAACGGGAAAGAAGGAACCTGAATTTCTGTTTTTAAAGTTACTACTGTGACTTTAGTGCCAGGAAATTCTAGGTGAATTCTAGCTTCTTATTTTGTCTCTGCCACTCGGTTACTGTGCTACTTTCATCCTTTGTAAGTTGTTATCATTGTTAATTTTCACAGGCAAACAAGCAAAGTGCAGTAATAGAGAAACTGATATTTAAAACTGTTGACAGAACTGTCAGTGTCCCTCTTGACTTCTTCTTGGGGAAATTCCTCAGGACATGTGAGAACTGAGCTAGTAAGGGAGAAATCCCTTGTTGCTACAGTCACCCTGAGACTAGAGCTGCCAGCAGTAGATTTCTGCTAAGGCTTTTGTCACCAAGCTTGCCATTATTGATCAGTTCAGCTGAAACAACTGTCTTGTGATAGTCCTTAAAATAAGAGACCTTTCTTGAGCAATTAGTTTTTTAATGTTCTTATGCGATTGGACTGCGTGGCCTTATTCAAGTCAGTTCTAGGAAGAGTCAGGTGTTCGTTCAAGGGTGAAATTCTTTTCCTGCTCAACTTTTCAGTCTACTTCAGTGGGACTAGAATTGGGTCCATAATGTTGAAACAGACCCTCTAGGTTCTCATGAGCTGCTGTTTGCACTTTCTTACATTTGGGGGCTGTAGCAGAACTTAACTTTGTGCACTCGAGTGAAGCACATATCCCTGTCTGAATTATATCCGAAACGTTCCACTGATTCGTATAAACTGAAGTGGACCAAACGGCGTGTGTAGACCTCATCAGGCCTATCATAATTGTGCTTGGATCTGGAAGCTGCTGTTGTGTTCGACAGTGGTGGGAGTGCGGGGTGCAAAACCACAGATTAGCCACCAGCTAATCTGTGTCACAATTCATATCGAGTGAAACTTCTACGCTAAGACAGAAGCAAACAGCAGACAACTACTTTGTCAGAATCTGCCCTTAGTGGTCAGGTTCCTAGTGGTTTAGGAAGTGTTTAATTTTGTTCAGTTATGTCAGTAAGGTACTTATGTTCAAGGTGAGGTAGATGAAAGTTTTAGCAAATAACCTTTCTACTCACATGTTGAGCCTCTCTCTCTCTCTCTCTCTCTCTCTCTCTCTCTCTCTCTCCCCCCCCCCCCATTGTAGCAGTTCCAAATTAAGCAAATGAAGAAAGTTTTCCTTAGTTCAAAGAACAAAAAAATCTTTCCAGTCTTGTCCACAGCTTTTAAAGTGACTTTTTAAGGATTTTGCTTTTGAAGGATTGTGGCAAGAGGTAGATGCAGTGTTTGAAGCATGGCCACGCACGCAGATGGTACTGTTCAGGACTTTAATGATTCTTTAATACTGCTCTGACTGGCTTCCATCCTGCTTCTCACTTGTCTTATGTATGCCACTCTGCTGTTGCATTTTGGATGGCCTCTGTTTTCAGCAATACCTATGTTTTTAACTGAGTGACTATTGTTGATTTAGAATCTAGCAATTCAGTAAAATTAGTTTGTTCTTGTTGCTCATTTGGAGTCCTTCAGCCTGATGCCTTGCCTCTCCACTTAGCAGTATTGTATCTTCTGCAGGCATTTTTAATGTAAATATATCTTGAGGTTTTGCCATGAACTTTGTTTTCATAGATTTTGGCAAGTGTTTAGCTATCCGAATTGCACAGGAATTGTAATGCAAAAGAAAAAACAGATCTCTGACAGAATCTATGTCAGTTTAGGTGAGTAAAAGCAATCACATAGGTTGGTCAGATAATATTGCCAAAGCACTATGTTGTGTCAACAAAGTTAGAATTTGAACTTAGTCCTTTTGACTCTTTCCTCTTGACTCTTGGGACTCTTTGACTCTCAAGACTCTTTCTCATTAAAGACAGGTTAAATTAGTATCATAGCCGGTGAAAGCAATCTTAGTTTGCATGGCGTAGGTAAATATTGCAGGGGTTCCTTCACCCTGTACTGCACAAGGAAGACCTCCTGTCACCATGTGACTGCTGTGTGTCACATCTGTGCTCACAAGACACGTTGCTGATTTTGAATTTCAGATGCAAGCTGCTGCACCAGGCGTCCTCTCCGTCAGGGCTCTCTCTTGATCCGGGCACTCCTACCAAACCCAGCTACGCTCGCAGTGCCAGCCTGCCCGCTGAAAGCCTCCCTGTGACCTGTGCAAACCCTGCTAAAGTTTCCTGCAAGAAACAGCTGGAGTGTCTGGCACAGCTCTATTCATCTTGTATAGCAGGTGACTACCCAGAAGATGTGAGACTGACCTTTCTGTCAGCCTTGAACTTGTGTGCCCCTTGGCATGGGGGAGGGCAGACAAAAGTTGTGGGCAAGTTTCAGGGTGCAAACTAGCAGCATTTAGGCAAATGAGCCATGTCAACAGTGTTACTGAAATAATTGAGTCCTAGGCAGAAGTTTAGGGAAGTAGATGAAATAACATAGTACTCAGTTGGAGAGGGCTGAAGCTGTACATTGCTATTCGCAGAAGACAGTTTGAGGAACCAGACTCTTCCTTAACATGTTCATCCTGTAATTCCCATATTTATATATACTGCAGCTGTATGTGGGAGGGAGTTTTTTGCTGCCCTGACATAGAGCAGTTCTCTGTCTTTTTACCTTCGTTAAAACAGGTCAGTGTCGAATATCTACATTTGATATACCTTTTCCTTTCAGAAAACCTGGTACCAAATATTTTTCTGGAGCTCTTTTTTGTTCTGCAGCTGTTGACATCTAAAGGCAGTTCTGCAGAAGATGAGGAGAGTGATCTTGAAGTCAATGAAACAAGTGAAGGTCAGCAATAGAATGGGAAGAATGTTATTTCCATGGAATGATAATGTGATATAGAAGAGTATTTGCCTTTAGCTTGGACAGTCCATTGGAAGTGTCTCATTACATCTGTGGGCCTGATCTGAGATGTTAGCCAAAGTGATGCATGTATGGGAACTGCTTCTGCAACATGGGTTTGAAGCAGAGTTGGTAGTTACTGCACTAATTTGGCTTTCTGCGGTTGCGTACAATTTGCTGTGATTGTTTCCAAAACAGACCTTCAAAGAGGAGGTGGTGTATGTTGGATCCTTTATTCTTTGAAAATCAAAAAGTGATTTTTTTTCTTTCTTTAATTTAAAGTTGGACGAGAGATTTGGGGTGAAGGAACCATCTGCATAAGATGCATAATTGTTGAGTTTGTTTTCTGGCAAATTCGGACATAAACGTCCTATTACGGTTGACTAAACAGTTGAGAAGGAATCTCTCCTTTTCCTACAGAGCATTGAACGATTTAGTTGCCTGAACAATAAGGAAGATGGGGGTGAGGGGATTTTTCTGTTCAGGTGCTAAGGAATCTGAACAGCTAGAAACTGAGTGCTGTTCTGGGAAACCCTTTAGCTCTCAGGATTTGGCAGTTCCTGCTTTCCTCGAGAGGTAGCTGTTGGTTATTTAGTTTATGAATGGTGATAGATGCTGTTGTCTCATGTTCCTTTTTTCGCCCCTTAGATGCATCAAGGAAGCAGCATTTCCGAAATGTGCACAACTGTGTTTATTTTGCTGTTCAAGTCTTGGATTATCAGTATGAGTGAGTTGATATATATATATATATATATATATTTTTTTTTTTTTTTTCCTTCTTCCTACCTCTGCAGGTTTATAAGAGAGGAAACCTGTGTGCTTGGATTTTAGAGCCTGGCCACTCACAGGCCTGTAGCATTTAATTTTTCTGTAAAATGCCCAGTTTGGTCTGAATTCGAATATCTGTGAGTTTTCCTTGCACTGATCTGTCCCCTAAGCTTCAGTATGACTGAGCAAGTGTGGAAAAGTTATGAGATGAGACAAGAAGGAGAAAAAAAAGAGGTTGTAATTTAGTGAAGTGGATATATTAGATGCAGACAGAATGGGAGAAGATGTCAGTAGATTTGTTTCTTTGTATAGCTTGAATGCAGATGACATTCACAGTTGGGCCTCTAATGCCAGTAGGATTTGATTTGGGTGCCTGGGACTTAACAGTCTTGATACCTTAACCATAAACATCTCTTCAAGTCTGATCATAGTATTGTTTTGTGTCTGTCCGTGGGTTTTATGGATGTTGTCTTGGCAGAATTATTTCCCGTTTAGAAAAGGGGACGCTGAAACTCTTGGCTGAAAATGAGCGGATTGCATCTTTTTCTCCCACTTTGCATGAGAGGCTCAGGCAGGCTTATGAAAGCAGCACAGCCAAGGTAAAAATTAGCGGATCTCATTTGCATTGTTTTTTTTTTTTTTTTTGCATTGTTTCTCTTCTGTTACGATGGCTTTAATGTTAAATCTCCTTCCATTTATCATGTGTATCTTGTGTGTTTTCTTTGGAAAGAGTCTAAAAACTGTTCCTTCCCTCCCCCCCCCCCCCGTCTTGTCAGTGAGCCAGTGAATTGCTAAGGTGAATGACTGCAGCTGTAAATCCCTGCTGATTTACAGGAATTGAAGCCTTACATTGTGCTTCAAGCCCTGACCTCAACCAGGGCTTCATGACAGGCCTCCCAGTGACTTTCACTGGATCCAGTTTTGCTTATGAAATTCTCCTCTAATAAACATGGATGTCAGAACGGTGGGCTGGATGCAATATCAGGATGTAATTTGGAAGGGTAGTTTTGTAGCTACAAACTCCTTTTAGGCAAATGAAATTCTGAGGAGACTATGCAGCCTGTTCCTTTGCCTGATGATCTGAGTTAGGGAACTGAAGCTGGATGGTAGGAAAGCCCATTTTATTCCCTATTTTATTTCCTCTGTGTTTTAAAAATGAGGATTCTATTGCCAAAGAAAATGTGGTGCTCTGAGGCATGTGAATAGCTGAGCTATGGTAAAGGTTTTTGTTAACTGAAGCCATATGCTTTTCAAAGTGGAGAAAGAGGAAGAATACAGGAATTGCCAGCCACTTTTCTGTGTTCTCAGGAGACTCTGAAACTCAAGATATGCTTTGACTGTTGGCAGATGGTACTGCCTTGTTTCTGTATCAGTGCTAGCTGTAATCTGATATGGAGAGATTCCTTAGAGAGGCAGGGTGCTCCCATCCATCAGACTGAAGATTCTCTTTCTGCAGTATAATGTACACAACACAACTGTGGGTGTCATTCCCCAATTGCTAACTCCTGATTCCTGATCGTTTTTTGCTACTTTTTCTAGGTACCAGATTGTTGTATAAGCTAGAGATTTCCTTTAGTGTAATGTCTGCTTTTATATTTTCATTAGGTGTCTCTGCTGCTGCCCTGCTCTGTACAGTCTGTTTCTTTCCAGCCAGAAACTGACAATCGCTCCAACTTTCCCACTGACAGAGCATTTCATATATTTAAGAAACAAAGGTAAGTTACCTCTAGGGCTACCCTATGACTCACAAGGTAGAGTCTTTCTGTAGCTGTGAACAGAGGACATTATGAATGTCTGTATTGCTGCATGCTGTAGAAAAATCTGGACATTTTCACTCTTAAAAACCTTAGTGTTTGTTCATATTGACTGCAGCAGCTAAATGTATCATGTTTTCAGACGAATTCTTCAGGAGTTGTTAAGGCTGTTGGTAAATACTAGTACAGTGCTTCTGCAAATAGTGCTGCTGCTGTTTGGGTTCTTCCTTGCCACCTCCCTCAACACATACAGCAGCAGCGTGAGGGGAGTGTGGCAAACTGTCTCGGCCCTTTTTCCTCTCCTCTGAGATGAAATGTGACTTGTTCTTTTTTGCTTCTCAGTTTTCAGTGTGTATGGGAGTGTATTTTTTGCTCTGATTGTCTGAGCTTAAGCACTTGCTTCCAGAAAGACGTGAAAAATGGAAACTGTCTGAAATACTGCTGATATTTATGAGTTTTGAAAGGGTATGTGAATGCTCAGAGGCTTGAGTTGTTTAATCTTGACTAGGTTCTTATTAGGAAGCTTATGGGTGTATATTCAGTTGCTGTTCAAATTGTGAAAACCAGGAATTCATACCCTTGAATATCTTGATTCACAGGGATATCTTTTACGAATTGCTGCGTGAATGGGAGGATAATCATGAAAAAACTGGCTGGGACTTTGAAAGAGTTCTGGGCAACAAGATCAGGTAAGAGGCTAGTGCAGCTTCAGCTAGAGCTGTACTGTGGTTTTTGCAGGGCTCTTTAATGTAGCTGAACCACTGGTGCAGTGTACTAGACACACTGGTTGAATTTCCATGTTCTTCCTCATCTGCAGTGATCTGTAGGAGAGCTGTGCTTTTAGAGGGGATGTTATCCCTGTAAACTTGCTGCTATATTTAGAGGTATCAGTTGTTACATTAAACAAGGCATAGGTGGCAAGGGCCTAATTTTGGCAGTCCTAGTATACTTCTGTCCCTGGTCATAAATGCTGGAAGAGCCACTGCTACAGCTGGTATGTTGTGGTCTGAGCATGGTTATTGCATGCACTTGGGTGTGCCTTTCATATTTCCAAAGCCCTTCTGCTTTTATACATGAAGGAATATATGTTTAGAATGTCTTAGCTCTCCTATCTAGCTCAGGGACTTATGCTTTCTTGTCTTTGGAAAGAAGCCAAGTTTGGCTGTTCCTGTGGAAAGCAAATTGTGTTTATTGGTGCTATCAAAATTAAGCGCTTATAAACAAACTGTTCAGCTCTGGAAAGTGTTTGCTGTGTGGGCTTCTCTGTTATGCTTAACCTCCAGCCTACTCGTGTTACATCTGTGAAGGTGATTTTTTTCACTAGAGGAGCAAAACAAGCCTGAGATTTAAACCTGAGAATTTTTCACTCTCTTTAAGCATCAGAAGCACTGCTTATTCTGCTTTCATCCTTGCATCTGTGTGAACTCTCAGCTCAGTGATCTGCGAGAGTGGGAGCAGAAGTCATTTATTTTCTTACTAAATACCATCGTGATTACAGTAGAGGAGCAGGGTCTGTTCATCTCCTCCAGAGCTGTGTTTGCTCTGCAGGTATGCAGGGAGAATCCAAGGACAGTTTTTATTTCCACCATCAGCAGATGGGGTTCAGTGCTTGTGACACCTGATTATAAAGAAGATATTGCAGTGTCTTCTTTTGAAAGAGTTCTGGAAATCACTTTCTTAAAAGCAGTTGTTTGTGCTTCTGCTATAATTGAGGATAAAATGCTTTTTCACACCATAGAGATCCAGTCAGCATTTTATGATGTTTTCTTTACAGGGCCATGATGGCTCACTTATCTGCAACTTGCAACCACAGCCACTTTGCAAGGCTCTTTCAGAAGCAGCTCATCCAGGTAAATGACTTATTTTTGAATGGAAAAAAACATCATCTATATTGTTTTACCTCTTCCTCAGCCCCGCAATAAATACTGTGTCCTGCAGGTTTACTTTTCTATTGATTTTTTTGTATTAATTTTGTATTATATTTTTTGGGAGAGCCAAGTATTCGGGATGGAAATTTATTTCCTTTTCCTGAAATACAAATTGTTGATAAGCTCTGTGTAAATCAGAGTTAAGGTGTAGTGAGCACATTGTGAGCTGTAAGGCTTCATTCTCTATTCTTTTCTTTCACTTTCTAATATTAGAACAGTTACAGTTTTTCAAAATATAAATATATATTTCAATATGTATCAAATGTAGAGGTACCCAGTTATGCTCCTTAGCAATATTAATTATTGTTTCTTGACTCTGAGTACAGTGCATGCAAAGTATCTGTGCTTTTTCTGAATAACTGCACAACAAATGTTTGTTTGCTTTTTATGCATTTGGTGGGGGGCTAGTTTCAAGCACCAACTGACTTCGCTGTAGCTGAAGAAAAGAAAAAAGAAAATGCTTCTGGTTAAAGTATACATTTTCAGTGTATTCTCTCTGAGTGGCTGGCTTTTATTTGCATTTCCTTTTGGACAGAAACATGGACCAACAGAAACAACAGAACACACACGCGCACACAAATTTAAGAGTTTTAGTCATTTGCATTGATCCAAATTCAGAATGGACATTAAAAGAATCTCAGTATTCCAGCAGTCCAAGTCTTCTTGGTGATGTCCTATCTGATGTATATTTTCAGAGGAGTGTGTAGGGGGAAAAATGTGAAATGGACTCTACATCAACAGGATTAAATGAGTCGTAGGTGCTGAACTTTCCCGTTTTGCATTCACGGCTCCCTATTCTTCCTGTCTCCTGAAGATGTGCAAAGGTCCCATTGGTGGTGGCACAAGCTGGGGAGACACCCCCGACCAGGACGTCCTGAACATGCTGGGCCCTGACAACCTGAGCCGCCTGAAGAGGCTGCAGGAGAGGTTCGTCGTTCCGCAGAGCATCGGGGGACCCTGCCCGCCGCCTTCATTCACCGGGTGCCAGCAGTTCTTCAGGGACTTCATCCTCAGCGCAGGCAGGTCAGCCGCCCCCGGAGAAGGGCTGGCCTGGGCTAGGATGTGCTGCTTTGGTGGCACGGAGCTTGCAGGCTGCAAAATATCAGTGTCCTTGGCTGCCAAGCACAGCGCACGTGCTCATAAATGTGTTAGGCTGGAGGGAAGAATTGGCCAGGGAGGGCTGTTACGTTAGGCCAGACTGTGGTAATTTTTGCATGAAGCCATATTCATGGTTCTACTTGATCAGTTTTTCATACTCCACAGAGTAGTTTCAAGTCTGTAAGAGATCACAACTCATGCAGGTTCGGTTAGCTTACAGCTTCTGCTTGCACAGATCCGCATCCTTATCGTTACACTGGGACACGCTGAGCGGTGGCTGTTCCAAGGAACAAAAGATAAGGATGGAGAAAGGAGTGTGCAAGCATTAGCTCTGCAGAAGTCTTGTCCCGGTGTGTCTTGGCTGTCAGGGTGGTACTTTGGAAGTTCTTGGCTGGATAAAATCTGTAGTACTTAATTTGATTTGGTGACAGAGCCTTGAAATATCGCAGTGTTAGTTGAGGCTTTGCTGCTGTTTTCAATCTGACCAATCGTGATGTTTTGCTGAAGTTACCAGTTCAACCAGCACCTGGTGGATAGCCTGTGCCTGAAGATCCTCGAATTAGATGGCCTTACTCTGATAGAGCATGTGCACAGTGATGGGGAAGCAGATATGGATGAACAGGTAAGCTTGGTTACAGACACCTCTGGCAGGAATGTCCCTGAATTGTACCTGTAGCTAAAGGACTGTTGATTTGGTTATAAATGGAGTTACAAATTTTCTTCCTTTTAAGAGTCCTTTTACAGTTAATGGGTATGTCTGTCATTATATATGTAGGACAAGACTTCTTCATTTGGTTTTGTTGTATCTTGGCAATATAACTTGGGTTTATGTGTCTGAGCCCCTTCCCAGTTACTTGTGTGCCTCAGGAACTATGTCTTAAGAGATGATGGACAAGAGTTTGAAAAGTGATTTGCTCTGAGGGAGCCTCCATTTCAGCCCCCATATCAGGTCTGCTTTGTCAGTGAAATAGGCAGGTTTAGTTGTGGCACTTGGCTATTACATCTTGCTACTCTTCCAGATAGAAAGACTTCAGTAAGAATGAATTTGCAGTGGTGCCTATCCAGGTGTTTCTTCACTCCCCTATACCTAGATCCTCATCTATACCTCAGAGCTTACCTATATTAGCAAAGTAGCAGCCAAGATTCATGGAAATTTACCAAGCAGTAGCCATATGGAGGAGGTGTCTCGAGATTCTCTACCATCTCACTGCTTACCAAGTTGTTAATGCTAAGGTGTGACTGAGCAGCAGCTTGTTTCAGAAAGTTCTCAAATAATTTCTTCCTGCTACAAATGAAGCAGTGGATGCAGAATCATCCACATGGAGAATTTTAAGTGTATATGTTTAAAATATATGTGCATTTAGGAAACTTACAGTTATTAAAATGGAAGTTCTGTGTAGGTATTTGTTTGACAGTTCAGTGTATCATTGCCCCAGCTGGTCTTCCTTTTTCATTTCAGGATGAAAAGAAGCGTTTCACTGTGGTGCTACTAAGCCTGCGACTCCTTGCCAAATTCCTGGGGTTCCTGGTTTTCTTGCCATATCGCAGCATGGAACAGCCAACTAGAGACTTGCTAGAGTCTGCAGTAGCTTTAAGAAACAAAGTAAGAAACCAAACACTTGTAATTAAGCATGGACCTTTGCTTGTCAGGAAGATTTCCTAACCTAAGGAGGGGATTAACTTTAGTGATGTCAGTTCATGGTGAGCCAGTGGTTCCTCAGGCTGTGATGCACCGATCTGTGTCCCTGCTATGTGTCCTGGGAGGGTGCAGACAAAGAAAAGAAAAGAGAATTTCTGTAACTCGAAAAGAGGGAGCAGTGTAACGATGATGAAGGGTCCATCTCACCAGAGAGAGGAGCTCTGGCAAGCTGGGGCTGTCATAGCAGAACTCAGACTTAACTAGGAAGACTTGTGTTTGTAGTGTAAAATCCAGCCACCAGAATTCTTTGTGTATGTTAGCTTAGCAGCCTGCTTCTAGCAGTGTGGCACAGTGAGTGCATCAGCGTGGGCACTAAACCTCATTCCAGTGGTACGCAGTCAATATTACAGCCTTGCAACTTTCCTTTTGAAAGTCACAGTAGAGCCTGTGGTTGCTCATGTGTGGTTTTTATCTCTGTTGGAGTGCAGGGAAAAAAATCATAAATCAAAACTGTAACCCATACTTGCCCATAAGATTTGCAGAAAAAAAAAAAAAGACATGATATAGATAAGATTTTTCTGTAAGTATCAAAAGGTGATTGTGGGCTACTGCTTTAAATCCTCTTGTCCATCAAGACCCAGCCAGCACTGGATGTATTGAAGCTTCTGAGACAATCTATTCGAGACCGACGTGCTGTCCTCACCATTCCATGGATTGTGGAGTTCCTTTCCCTTGTGGATCATATAGCTCCTTTTCTTGATTACTACAGGAAGGTATTTTGTCTCTTGCTGCAGGTATACAGGTAAGACCCTATGAAAGGGCATCTGTTCAAGAACTGTTCTGTGAAGGCATGTTCGCATAGTTGAGGTAGCTGCCCCTTGAGAATGAATGCTCCCCATGCTTGAGATTCTTATAAAAAGTAGATCTTTTGCACTAGAGCAGAGCACGAGCACTCCTGACTTAGAACTGCAAAGGGAGCACATGTTAAACTTTGAGATTAATGCTGAGCATCTGCAGCTGCGAATTTTAGCTTTGCAATGACCTACGCAGTTTTCCCTGCCTAAATAATGCTCTAGGTTTCCTTCCTACGTAGGAGAGGGTGATTATTCTTGAGGGTTATTTAACGCTGTCTCTTCCAGTGTGAGTTTACAACAGAATATTGTTTGGATGCATACACACAAAGCAAAAAGAACGTGCTTTCAGCTCTGTGGCAGCATATAGGGAATGTGTGCATGATGACTAATAATATACTCTGAGTGAGGGGGTTGTGGAATTTTTCTTAAAATTGAGCTATTGAAATCTAAGACACTCTCCCTCACTTGCTGCGTGGCAGGTTAATGGTCCTTTCTGAAGAGAAGGAGATGAGTTTCCTGAACAAGCTGCTGATTCTTGCAGTTCTGGGTTGGCTTTTTCAGGTGAGTGTCTCCTGTGTGTCTGAGGCTCTGCCCTGGAGGAAAACAGAGTGAACAGCTCAATAGAAGGCAATATAAAAAGGAATGAAAATACTGCACAAAACTTACCTTTTGCACTAGTGTGGGGTTTAACACTGCTCTGCATTCTAGTAGAGAAATGTTTTCCTATAATGGAATTTTGTGTGAAACAACATTTTTTTTTCCAATTTGAACCCCAACTTTTGCTGAAACACATTCTGTCTTAATTACTGTGTATCTTTGTAAGCAAATAGCTAATTCTGTTAAAATTGCAAGTTCTTATCACAGGCTTTGGGCTGTTTGGGGTGTAGCTATTAGAGTTTCCGTTTCAGGTTCCATCAGTCCCTGAAGAGCTGTTCTTTAGCACCGACGTGAGGAAGGAGGGCTTGGTGACGGATACTGTGACTTCCCCTCGGGCTTTGGTGAGTTAGTGCAACAGCAGCTCCTCTGAATCTGTGGCTGAGGAGTCACAGGGGTTGCTGTCTTTGGAGCCAGCTTCTATCTAGTTGTGTGGCAAAGGGCAGCTGGTTTGAAAGTAGAGCAGCTGAGCTGAGTGAGCAGAGAAGCAGGTGAGTAGCAGTTACTTGAAACATATATTCCATCCATAGCAATGAATAGATGGTATTTCTGGAAAAATCAGGAATATGTTAGGTAAAGCTTGTGTGTCCTGTTCCAGTTGGAAGGTTCTGCTTTGCACAGTCTCTCAATGGCAGTTATAGTGCAGAGATCAACTGAATCTCTACACCTGTGGAGGTGTAATGCAGGGCAGGTGTGCCTTATTAAGTCTCTCCTGTGACTGTTTTCTCTCTCAAAAGTTGCAGCTGTGGCAACAGCCCTAGTTTTCTTCTGGAATTTCTGGGGTTCAGTTGGTCTTTGGTGATCAGAAGCAAAGGTTGAGCTTGTGGTTGCAAAGTTCATTATCCTGCTGTGAAGGTGTTTGATTTGGGCTCCAGTTAACTTCGTTGTTTTTGTGGAAAGGCTGCTTTGACATGTGCATGTGACTGGAATGTATGTAGTTTCTGACTTTCTAATGACTGTTTCTTTTTTTACTATGTCCTTTAACTTTTCCTCTCTCACCAGGACTCCGTACCCTTGGTGGATCAGCAGTTACTTTACACCTGCTGTCCCTATCTTGGTGAGTATTTTACTGATGTTTGTCCTAGCATCCTTTGGTACTGTGAGTCCTCAGATCATCTTTCTTCCCATTCCTTAGCTCTCAGCTGTGTGCAGCAAAACCTTGATGAAAAACTGTATCATGGATCCTGCAGTTGTGAATAATAACTGGTAAAGTTGTGGGAGGGAGGCTGCACAGCCAAGATAGCTGATTTACAGAGCTAGAATATGAAGGAAAAGGCAACTTGATGTCCTTGCACTGGAAGAAATGTAACAAGGGGTTGAGTGTGACTTTTTTCCATCGTATATAGAGGGAGAGGTGCTTGTTCCGAGTACCTTAATTCCAAAGCATATTTCTGTTGTCAGACAGAGGGAAAGATCCTGTTATCTTATTAAAGTATCATATACTTTAAAGCACTTATAAAGCACTTATTAAAGTGCTGATACTTTATCAGGTTGTTTTCTGAGGCAATGTAACTACGTCTTTCCAGCTTTTTTTCTGGGACCTGATTGCTAGGGGTGAAGCCCATCTCTGCAGAGAACAGAGTGCTGGATGGTGGAACAGAGTGCAGCCCTCTCCCTCTCAGGAGTTTGGTGCTAGCACATAGGGGTTATCACAGGGTTTTCTGCATCCTGGAAGCTTCTGGTGATTAAACAAATTCTCAAGCTTTTTTCTCAGTCTTTTCTCCTGACCCTGCTGGAATTTTGAGAATTGCTGCTTTTCCTGTTGCCTGTGTAGACTTTGTACCATTCCTGCTTGCCTGGATTAAAAAGGAGTAATAGAAATAGCTGCTCCCTGATGCTTTTGAACAAGTTCCTAAGCACCAGGGAACATTTTGGAGCCTTGCTTGCCCTGTTGTCCTGCCAGTTAGGTGGATGGGATGCCTCTCTGTTCCTCGGAAACTTCGACTTCTGCATAAGCTGAAAGAATCTGCCCCGGAGAAGGGACTTGGCTCTCTGGAATTCTCTGTGGATTTGGACAGTTCTGTACATGGGAGCAGTTTGTACTGCATGTGGGATTGATGTCCCTTTTGCCTGCTTTGCCTTACAGGAGAGCTGCGGAAGCTGCTTGCCTCTTTTGTGGCTGGCAGCGGAACAAAGAACGGTGGCTTCATACGGAAAATCACTCCAACAGCTGCCGAGTCTTTGGCACCCAAACCTTCTGCCACACAAAGAAAACTTCAGGTAAGGACACCTGAGAAGGGCTGGGTGCTGCCTCCTGGTGTGAGCAGGGGCCCGGGTGCTTATTTGTTGTGAAGGGCCTCTGATCTCGTGTGCGTGGCTTCTCCAGGAGAGGCAGGGCAGCAGAAATGACTTCTGTGGTGGTAGGGCACATAGTGGCATCCTAATGTTAAGGAAAGAATGATGTAGACCTAGAGAGCAGGGAATATTCTTTGAGAGCTAGGTAGCCTCCACCCCTGCATTCTGCTGGTTAAATCATGTGGCTAGAGAAATTCAAGAAACATCATCGAAGTCAGAACTAGCCTCTCTCTGTGCCTCTCCTAAACATCTACTATTGGTTCATTTTCCATACTCTGCTTTGGTTAGACTGTAGCTGCCTTCCACAGAAGGTGAGAACAGGATTGCCAGCCTATGAATAAGATGATGCTTTTTTCCAAAGCAAACTGTGGGTTTCCAAAGCAAAGTGCTGGGTCAGTGCAAGCAGGTGCTGCTGGAACTCCTCCCATTCCTTTCTTTACTAGTCATGGGCTTTCTTAGTCTCATAAAAGCTACTAGTAGCTCTGGATTAAATGTCTAGAAGGAAATAGGAAGTGGATGTCAGATGCTCCAAAAGCAGGATGTTCTGGTACAAGCAAATTGTGCTCTTCTGCACAGTTCATATTCTAGTCCTGTCTGCTTCTGTGCTGAGAGGAGGATCTGGGTGGAGTGCTCTGATCAAATTGTAGCACTTCATTTCTCTTGAACAGGCAGAGTTGGAACAGGCCTTCTTCCACAACCAGCCCCCCTCCTTGCGGAGAACAGTTGAATTTGTGGCAGAGAGGGTGGGATCCAACTGCGTTAAGCACATCAAGTAAGTGCTGGTGAACTGTCCTGTGACTTAAGAACTGACTTTGCAGTGCCGAGGAAAGGAGATGATCCTTAATTCCATGTATAGAGGGGAATTTTGGGTGGGGGAGAAAACCTCTGTTAGTGGACTGTATAGCAGAACACTAAGCTGGGAGAGTGAGGTCAAGTAACATCTGAATTTGTATCAGAGAGGAGTTTTGAGGAGGGATGCAAAGAGGAGGATTATGTAGTTTGGGAATCTTGGTCTGTGAGCCTAGTGGTGCATTTAGAGACTTAATTTCACATCACTTTCAGAATGTTCTTCCGAACCACAGTAAAACTGAAGCTGGAAGGGACCCCTGGCGTCATCTGGTCCAGACTCCTCCAGGGCCAGCGTCAAAGTTAGGTCAGGTTGCTCAGGGCCTCATCTAGCTGAGTTGTGAAGATCCCCAAAGGCAGGGATTCAGCCCGTTCTTGGCACTCTTGTCGATGCCTGATTCTCCCCCACTCCTTGAAAAATGTTTTGTGTTTTGTTGTTATTTGCTTGTTTGTTTTTTAAATACTATCAGAATTTTTCTTGCCTGGTTTGTGCCTGTTGCCTCTCGTCCTTGTGCTCTCTGCTATCTGGAGGAGTCCTGCTCTGTACCTTTCTCTGCTCCCTCTTCCTGCCCCCTCACTCCCTGTCCTCCCCACTGTACCTTCTCTTCTCCAGGCTAATTGAGACTGGCTCCCAGAGCCTGTCCTCCTTTGTCATGTGCTCCAGCATCCCAGCCATCATAGCGACACTCTGCTGGACTCATCCCAGTTGCCAGGGACTTTCTTGTATCCCGTTCTGGGCGCTCAGTCCAGTCCTGGTCCTGGTGGAGCCTCCCGAGTGCTGAGAGGGAGCAGTAACTTCTTCGACTGGTGCTCATGCAGCCCAGGATGAGGAGACCTTGGCACATTGGCTTGTTCAGCTTGTCTGCAGGGAGGCCCGGGTCCATCTGCCTGCACCGGCGCACGGGCTGTTCCTTCCCAGACACAGAGCCCTACGTTTCTGCTTGCTGAACTTCCGAGCCTGCTCTTGCTTTCTGCAGCCTGTGAAGGTCCTTCTGAATGGCAGCCCTGCCCTCCAGCAGGGCCTGTGCTGAGGGTCTCCTGTGTCCATGTGACAGGCTTGTTGAAGGCATTGAACTATATGTGTTAAAACTTAGTCTTTTAACTCCGAGTTTTACCACTGTTGTGATACCTCCATTGCTGTTTATTTCTACTGAAAAGATGTGGTGATTGTATAGTACTGAACACTGCATGTTTAATTCCTTTTAACAGAGTGCCCTGTTGCATTTGTACCCAAAACAGGTGTCCTCCTGGAATAGGGGGAAATGTATGGAAACAGTGTGCCTTATTATTATTATTATTATTTTTTTAATTATTATTTTTTCTGGACTTGATTTTGGTCTGCTGGCTTCTCTTCCAGGGCCACGCTGGTAGCGGAGCTGGTTCAGAGGGCTGAAGTCATGTTGCAGGACAGAGTGAAGGAGGTGGATGCCAACCACGACAAGCTGCTGGAGGAGGCCTGTGCCCAGCTCTACGAGGAAGGGGCCCAGGCTCTCATCAGAGGCAGAGAGTAAGGAGAAACTCTTGCAGTTTGTGCCTTCCCTTCTCTTTTCCTTGTGGACTCTAAGCCTGTTGTGCTTGGGATCTGCTAATGATGAACCTTGATCTGGCTGTGTGCTGTGCCTCCAGCCAGTTAATGCTGTATTTGTAGGAAGCAGTAAAGGTGCTGTGGGTTGCTCTGCTGCAGCCTGGGCTCACACCCACTGCTGTTTCTTTATATCCCCTCCTTGGAAAACTGAGTGTTGCAACTTGGTGACTTGTGACTTGTCCTTCCTTATCTGGTTCTCTTTATCTGACTTCTTTTCACTGAAGTCTTCTGTGTGGTTTTGACTGTAAGAGTATGTGACCGTTGCCATGATAATGAACTTTGGACTGTTGTCTGAGAGCTTGACTAACACTATGATATGTTTTTATTTTTTGGATTCTGTTTTCTTTTAATTTTTTGCAGATTTTGCAAGAAGAAAGGGCCTGAGGCAGTCAGAGTGTTATTACCAGAAGAGACATCTGCAGCAGTATGTATTTATTAAAACTCATTAAAGACTTGACTTTGAGTCCAGATCATTATTGCATTTCCATTGCTGCTCCCTTAATAGTTTAGGACAATGGAATCTATGGAGGCCCTGGTGTAAACACTGTTAGCTAAAGGAAAGTGTCACCATCTCCAGGCCCTGGGTATTGTGGCTGAAGTGATTCTGTAGCCAATAGGCAATTCCTAAATCTGTTGAGATTAGTGGTGTGTAATTTATGCTCTTATCTTCTATTCTCAACTTCTACAATATTTGATGTAGTTTGTATGAGAAACCAAAAGGGGTCTGTCCTATTGCTCAGGATATTGGTTCCCACAGTAATGGTGGCACCCTGTTTAAATAGTGATATCCAAGACTAAAACATTTCCTGATAGAATTTCTTCTGATTTTTTCACTGACTGGTGATGTGGTTGGTAATTAATACATTGCTGCTTGTTATGTTGCCCCTAAAGGTTCTGAACAGTGCAGAAGACATTGCAGTGGAACTGGCTACTGAGAAAGCCTGTGGCTGGCTTTCTGCCAACATTGCAGGTGCGTTGCCTTACCCTGCCTGGGCCCTCTGATGTGAATACAGCACTTCTAGCTGAGATCAAGGCATAGAAGTTCATTCCAGTGTCATGAAGTACTTGGTCATATTCATTTTTCTTTTAGTGGGAAGCATGCAGTTGTTCTGTTGCTCCTTGTTTAGGAGTAAGAGGAATGATATGTAGCTCCAAGAACCTTTCTTCTTCAGGGATATTTCAGACTTGGTCCATGTAAGTGATTTTTGGCTATGGAGGCAGACAAGATGGTGAGGATGAATGTTATAGAAGGTGCCTTCTGAAAATACCACCCAGGCTGAAGTTGTCTGTATGACACCTTTGGAGTGCTAAGACAGCTGCTTTCTCAAGCCACCATATGGTCCACGTGTACACAGTGCTCCTGGAAAGCACTTAAACCAAACGTGCCCTGGCCTGGATGTGGTTTTGTGAAGCTGAAGGCAGCTCTAGTCTCTTTAGTCTGTAACAGTGAGAACCTTTCAAGCTTGTGGGTTCAGGATTTCTTGCCAGGAATTGGGGAAGAAACGTCTAGCACTGCTGCAGCAGCAGGAGCCTCATGTTCCACATGTTGGACAAAACTTATTTGGGGATAAAACACACAGCTTCCATGGGCACAGTAGCTGAACTGGTATGATCACACTGGTTCTGCTTGCTAATTTGGCATTGCTTCCTGGCTTACCTACTTCATGTTTGTTAAACCCTCTCATCCTTTTGATGGTAAATTAGAGATGAGTGAGTTATCAGTGGTAGCTTGTGTCTCCCTTTAAATCTGTGGATTGACTCTCCATCCCTAGCAGCGCCTCTGCCCATGCAACACGAGGGTCCAAAGGGAGGAGGATATGAGAGTGGAAACTATCCTTGCCTCATTTCTAACAGCCCTGAGCACGGGAAGCCTATGGGGGCAGTGTGTGGAACCAGTTCTCGGCCTCACTGGAGAGAAGAGCGGAGCTAAACAGGACTTGTTCTCTGTTTTCTGTAGCACTCATCAAAAGGGAAGTGAAGGCAACGTTCAACAGGATGCTGAAAGTGCCAGGACCTCCGCAGCCGAGCGAGGATGCCCAGGAGTTGAGAAGGGCCTGTCCCCCAGGCTGCCAGCACCGCGCTCCATTGCCCTCCCAAGTCATCAATGAAATCAAGGTACAGAGCAGCTCACACCCTGCCTCGTGCAGCCTCCCTTCTTATTCCTCCTCCTCTGATTCTTGATGGGAGGAAGGTGACATTCTGATCCTAAGGCCCTGGCTGTGGGAAGTGTGGGGAAGTGGGATGGGAAGATCTCTCGTTATTTCATCCCCTTCTTTCCTGCCTCTCTAGCACTGCTCTCTGGTCAGACTGCAGTCTCACACACAGGATTCTCGGGGTTGTGGCAGGGTCAGGAGTGCTGCTTCTGCTGGCCTCTGGTCAGAATAACTGTTTCACGTTGGTCCTTTCAGTTCTGCAGAGCTTGTTAGATTGCCTCATCTTGCACATCAGAGGAATTGCGTGTTGAATTAAATGTCAGAGGGATCTGTATGAGGCTGTTGAAAAAGCTTTGCCAGTCTGCACCTGCCCTTCGCTGGGGTGCAGCTGGGGAGAGTCAGAATTAGCTGAAAAGGAGGAGGCGGAGGGGATTTATATTCAGGTTCAGGCAGTTTTCTATGCAAGCTGGTTCAAATTACATTTTGGTCTTTACAGGTTTAAAATGTCACTGTTCTCATAAAAATGATACAACTGCATAATCTGAGTCCATAACCTTTGAGAAATAAATGGAATTCTAAAGTCTACTTCTCAGCTATGTGTTCTGCCTGCGTTTCACCTTCTCTCATCTGAACAATAATTCAGGATCTCATTGTAATCAGATTTCCAGCATTTTTATAAGAAAGAGTGCAAATATCCTATAATGCTTTTCTGCTTCAGCAAAAGGAAAAAACAGGGCAAGACATGAGAAGAAATTGGGGGATTTTTCTGCAGACTGTTGCCTTTTGGAAGATGTTTTGATGGGATATCTTTTGGAAAGCATATTTTTAAAATGATTTCATCTTTTAAATTTCTTTGGTAAATCACTGATGGTGAGAGGTGCTGCCATGCATCACACACACAATCTGGTAAACCAGTAGATTATTTATAGTCTATACGTACACAATATTTATACCATAACTGTGTTAGTGCTCTTTATACCTGGCTCGGGCTACCTTGTCAGTTGTCATCTAGGTTTCTGTAGCAGTTCTGTCTGAATGTGCTTTGGCAAATATATTGAGAGCTTTCCAAGCTGGGTGCTTACTCCCAAAGGCCTGAAAGAGGGAGAACCACTTGCACCCATCGACTTTGTCTTCATCACAACAGTGAAAATTACGGGAGGAAAACAGCTCCAAGTGAAATTTTGCAAAAAACATCAACTTGGATCTCCTGGTCCTCTCATCTGTCATAGGTTTCAAAGATCTCTTTCTGGCAGCACTGAGTGGTGGTGGTTGAGTCACTGTTTTGCTTTTCACCAAGGATGTGCTGTGCGTTGCTGTGGGCCCTCGGGACGAAGGGGAAGTCATTGACTACGACTGGCTGGAAAGCCTGCTTGGGAGACTGAGACAGACACTGCGGTGCAGAAAGGTAGAATTAAAAAAAAAATCAGTTTGAAACCTGTAAGCTCTTGAGCTTGCCTTACCTCAGAGGTGAATTCAATCAAAATGTTCTTTTCATCTAAAATCAAATGTAGCAAAGTTACACTGTGTTTTTTAGTCTCTGTAGATCTGCCTGTAGCTTAAATTAGCCTTTGTGGGCTCTCTTTTCATGGAGAATCTCTTTGTGGCTTTGGTTTGTTAATGGCTACCAGATCACGTCTCGGTGCTCTTTGCTGTGAAGTGCATGTCCTCCTTTGCTATTATTACCCTTTGTGAAGCCTGTTTTGCCCAGTCTGCCCTATGAGAACAAAGATGAAACATTTTTGTGTTTTCCAGTTCATGTGTCCCACATCAGAACAGCAGCTGGCAAAGTGCACGGTTGAGCTGGCTTCCCTGCTGGGTAAGCTGGACACGATACACAATTTAAGGGTAAAAAGTGCTATTGCTGGTCTCTTAACTGCCCAGGGTCAGAGCTTTCACTCACTGAAGCTTGTGGAGATTTGCTGCTTTCTGTGGGTTGTTTTCTTTCCTTTCTGTTTACCCTCCTTTCCCTTGCTCGGTTTGTACAATTAATGACTTTTCTCAGCATGAGCTCGTGGCCTGGACGCAGCTGCTTCGCCCAGGGGCAGCCTCTACATTTGCTTGTCTAGAACCTTCTCAAGGAGTTTTCCTCTGGTTGACTCTTTCAGAAAGCAGCCCCTTTGTGACTGCCGTGGAAAGTTCAGTCTGGGGGACAGCAATGTGAATATGCTCTCCCTGTGTGTATGTTTAGCTGCAGTGAAAGCAGTGAGCTCTGTTGTTCACTTTTATTTTTGTTTACATACACTCATTTAAGTCTGGGTGTAAGAGCCGCTGTTTAATCTGTTCAGAGATTTAAATCTTGGTTTTACTTTGTTCCGCCTCTTTCTCCAGGGAATAACAGCTTATCTTCTGTTTAAGCATTAGGCTCTTCTGTGGGTTTTCATTCTTACTCAGTCTTTTTCCAGGACTTGTCTACCAGAGCAGATCTCCCCCTGGGCAGCGTTTCATAGTGGAGCGTCAGAGCCATAACTTCACCCGTCTCTGTGCTCCAGTGCCCGCAGCTCACTCGTTTCCCTTCACCGAGTCTCTCTCCCTGTGGTGCCTGTTGGGTTGCCTGCTCTGCAGAACGTGCTGCTGTCGCACCGGGAGGAGTGAGCGCAGGAGGACGCGGCAGCGCCGGGCAGCTTCGCGCTTTCTCTCCCAGTTTCAGGTGGTGTTCCCCTGCGCCGGAGCCCCGCGTCCCCCGGGAGGAGCGCGGAGAGGCGGCGCGCGCCGGGCGGCCTCGTGGCGCGGCTGCTCTCGCTCTGGAAGGAGGATTTCGGGGCGCCCGTTCCCGTGCGGCTGCTGCTGAGCGGCAGGAACGTCGCGTACGCCGCGCGGGCCCAGCGGCCGCAGGTAGGCAGCGCCTCCGGCTGCGCGCGCTCCCGCTCGCCGGGGCCTTCCGAGGCTGCTCCCGGCTCCGGCACGTCCGGCTCGCTGGGAATGGGCGGGAGGGAAGGGGGCTGCCCGCGGAGCTTGGGTCAGTGGGGGAGGTTTGGGAGCTGCTCGTGGGCTGCGCTTGGTGCAATCGCAGCTCGTTAGGAGCGTTCATTTTTGTATGGGGCCCTTAGCAGAGCCCCAGCTCGGAAGCTGAAAATCTAGCCTAAGGGCCTACTTAGCTGCAGGCTGGAACCAGCTTATTTGGGAAGTAAAGATGTGTGCCCTTGAGCATACAGGAGCAAAATACTTGGTGTGTTTTGGGACTGGGAATCAGAATTTGTGACTTCAGGGGAGGCTGCAAAGTATGAACTGGAGCAAATTCATTCATTCATGTTGGGTGTTGGTCTTTGCTGTGCTTTACTGTCTAACCCAGGGCAGGAACAGGCTCTCGTCCTTCACTGCCTCCCTAACATTGTGATCCAAGAAGGCAAAACATGAGCTGTATAGGGATAAAGCGGAAGTGACACCCAATCCATTCCTTGATGTTTGATGCTTTTTCTCTTCTGCAGTGGGATTTGTTCCTCTTCATGCTTCGTGGCCTCGTGGAACATGATCTGATGGGAATTAATGAAATAGTGAATTGCTTGCATAACCTCAAAGAGCTCCCTTGGCCCTCAGTAAGTAATAATGTGTGTGTGGCTATGAAGTGAAATAAAAAGTAATAGCACAGAACAGTAAATCATTGGAGCAGATGAAGCCTGTAACTGTATAACTGTAACTGCGTAATGCAGCAGCAGGCCTGGCATCCAGCACGTTGGTACCCGTAACATCGTTTATGGTCCCCTCCCGTTGGAAACATTTCCATAGAAGCGGTAGAACAGTTGGGAGAGGGGCTGGGTCCAGTCCCGGCGCTCGCTTCCATGGGCTGTGTCCGCCTGCCCCAGCGGAGCGCGGCGTGCCCAGGAAGGGGTCGGGGAGCAGCTTTGCCTGCACGTGCTCTTCTTCCCACCCCGGGCTGGTGCTCTGGGTCTGGCCAAGCCCTGCAAGCTGGAGGAGTTTCGGCAGGTAGGGTTTAACGGGGGTCCTTCCCCTCGAGAGCTGAGGGATCAGTAGCACGACTGAACGTGTAGACCCGCAGTCAGTCATCTCGACCCTCAGTGCTGTAGCTTGGCTAGGTTTTTGTGCTTGAATCCCTTCAACAAGATAAAATACATGAAGTCTTCTCTACTAAAGTAATTAAGCCTCTCAGTTGGTATCTGTTAATCTGGGCGCTTTGCTTTGTGTCTGTCACAGGACTTCCTAAAGGAACTGGAAGGGCTCTCCGGAGCGTTCGTCTCGGAGCACGGCGCGGCCGCGGCGCCGCCGGCCGCCCGCTCGGAGCCGCCCAGACCGGTGCCAGGCGCCCTGGCCGCGCAGAGCTAGAGCCGCGGGGGCCCTGGCTGCGCGGGGGCTGCCCCCGGGCTGCCCCTGTGGCTCCTGCGGGACGTTCTGCCGCGGTGCCGCTGCCGCCAGCCGCACACGGAGCTCCGGGCACACCTGCCCTACGCACCTGGAGCGTGGCCCACAGCGGCTGGTGCCTGCAGACCCCTACAAGGACCCTTGCTGTTTGCACTGAGCTGTGCTCAGCCCCGCGTCACTTCAGGTGGCTACAAGCGGCTGCGTGAGCAAGAGAGGTGGTTCCCTGCTGGCGCTCATGACGTTAATGTGACTTCTCGTGGTCTCCCTTCCCAAAGACTGTGCTGTTGGGGAGAGATGAGGTGACCCTGTACGACATGGAGATGAGCCTATATTTATTTTTCACTGTAAATTCAATTTTGAAGGTTTGATTTTAATTTTTTAAGACTCATTTTAAAAGTGAAATCATATTAAATATGTGCACCAGAGCATTGATGGTATTATTCTGAAAGGCTTTGGCTGGATTGGTTTTTTTCTTTCCTTTCCATCTCTAGATGGAAGTGTACCTTGTAATTTCCTGGGATTTTTAATGGAGATAATGGAGAAAATATCTGTGTATATTTTTTACTGGACAGATTGACAGTATTTTGAAGAAATGTTTTTATATATGCAAGCACAAATGGTATGGAGCCATTTGCTGTTTTTTTTTATAATCCTTCTTGCCTTGAGTTTGGGTTTTTCAGATGAGAAATGCTCCAACAAGAGACCCTCCAGCCTGGAAGAACAGACAGGGAAATGAGGCAGGAAAAGAAATACGTGCCCTCCTCTGGAGAGCAGCTCTGGAAGGAAGGAGAGCTGCAGTTCCTGGAGCCCGGGGGGCCCTTTCGGACAGACCATCGCTGGAGTGTGACCGCCCCGGTACCCCCCCAAGTATCGCTGTGATGGGGCTGTGGGCAGCTGTGGGTAGTTATTTGCTGTCTCATCTTTACTGTAGCAATAAGGCTTTTAGTTCCCTTTTGGCTAGAATCATCTGCTTAGCCCTGGATTTTCAGAAACCAAATACTCCATTCTGTAAGAAAGAGAAACAGCTGGACAAGGTGAGGGCAGGGCCCTTCAATGGTGTAACTCGGATCCCTTCTTTCTTATGAGGTAGAAGAGATTACATCTCAGTTGCCTTTCCTCCTTTCCTCCCTCCCTTTCTTCTTTCTTTCAAAAAAAGACTCCATAACTGATTAGATAAAATTCTGACTTGTGTTCCAATGTAGCTGAGGCAGAGCGAGGGCGAGACTGTAGAGGCGTGTGGCTGGGTCCTGAGCTATACTCAGCATTTAATGCTTTGGTGGCTCGGTGCAGTGCTGAGCTGTCAGGTGCCCTCTCTGTGCCTCGTTGCAGGGGCTCTGGTGGGACTGAGTGGGAGGGTACCCAGAAGTAGCTGTGTGTGCAGCGAGGACAGGGCCAGGGGAGGACCATGCCAGCTCCCCGAGGCTCAGTGTTGGGTGATGCTGCTCGCCTTGAAGTTGTTATAATAAACGTGATTCACTGTGCTGTGTCCAAGCGGTTGGTGTGCAACAGGTCTGTAATGGTGCGAAGAGCAGAATGGTGGGGTTTGTTATTTGCCACAAGGTGTGGGCACAAACAGGACAGTACAGCGCTCTGCTTGGTGCTGCGTTTCTAGTTGCTTACTGTGAAATGTAACATGGTTTTGTTGTGTAAATGGGGGGAGGAAAAGAGGAGGACGCTTGGATCCGTAATGGTAAGAAGTCTTTTCTTCTCTGGAACTGATTTTATGCCGATATCCTAAAACTGTCTGCACAGACTCCCCCCCCCCCCTTTTTTTTTTTTTTTTTTTAAAAACAGGTCTACCTCCATGGCCCCATCTGTTTGGGTGAATGCAGCATCTCTGTATTAGCCTTTTCCAGTACAGTGGTTGGAAACTCTTATTTAAACGGTGGCCAGGCCCCAGAAACCGTCAACATCTTCCTGCGAGGGCCGGCGGAGCAGTGCTCCAGAAGTTGGTTCTGCAGCGGGCAGGACAAGGTAGGACCCTGCTTTTCTATCTTGGTGTTTCCTGAGGCAGTCGCTCAAGGTGCTGGGCAGCTGCTCTGTGCCGAGCGCTGCCTGCCCTGTCCCGCCAGCCCCGCCGCGCGCGCGAGCCGCCTTGGGGCCGCCCGTGATCTGCTGCTGTCCTGGGGGCTGCTGCCCTTCCCGGTGAGGGTTTCAGGCCCCTGCCTGTTCCCTGGGGCTGGGGCAGCAGCCAAAGAGGCCCCTGAAAAGGGCAGGGAGGAGCCTTTGCCCCAGGGCGGGGGGCGGCAGAGCCCCCTCACCCCGGGGCGAGCAGCGCGGCTGGAGCACGAGACCTCGGGGCCCTTCTCTCGCGGCTAGAAAATACCATTTATTGTGGATATGAAAATAGCAATCTTGGTTAAGAGCAGAGATACAGCAATGGGTGCTACAGTACACGTGCTTCGATCGCCTACTGCTCAGCAGTAATTTACAGGATGGTGTTTTGCTTATTCTAAATTAACAAAATAGGTATCTGCGAGATTGTTTTTTAAATTTTTCCCTTCCAAACAAACCAATGCCATACAGCAGCAGGTACCATAAAATGTTATATTTGCAAAAGAAAACATTTATTTAAATAGTTTTCTTAGTATCAAGTGAAAATTGCATTAAAAAAAAAAGCTTACATTAATTCAATACCAATAAAAATAAAAATTAGCTTTGCTAGAATATAAAAACACTTCAAAACAAGCATATATAAATTAACTTAATTTGTAAACATAGAAAAAACAATTTTATGTGCATATAAAAATAAACATCTGACGCACTGTACAATAAGACATTATCCTTCATAGGCACTGGCATTGGCGATCAACAGGAGTCCCCCTAGATGTTGTTCCTACACGAACTGCTTTATCCCTAGTGCCATGTCCAAAATAAAAGGAAAAAAACAAAGCAATGAGCGGAGCCTTTGGGGATTGTATGAAGCCATCCCTGCCTTCCACCTGAAACCTGCGCCTGGCTGCAGGGCAGCAGCAGTGGGGACGGGGCCAACACACTGTGCTCTAATTTCTGCTTGGTTTTTCCCTAGGGATTTGAGGTGCTGCCGTGGTGGCTTTTCCGCTTCCCTTGCCCCAGGGGGCCATGCAGCTGAGTGGAGGCAGCGCCGCCTTCTGCGCCGCTGCTGGGAACTCCAGGCGGCTCCGGGCCCTTCCCCGCGGCTTCCAGGAGCAGGGAGCAGTCGGACAGGGCGCGTAACATCCCTAACCACGGTCACCAGAGCAGCCAAGGGGGGGAAACTGTAAGTAAAAGGCTCTATAATCTGTCTGGAGGAGCTGGTGCAAAAGGGAACCTTTGGGCTGGTCTACCTCAAAACTGCTATTTCTTTAAATATCAAAATAACTATTACATTTTCTTAGAAAATTCAATATATTAATGACAGAAAGCAATGTAGAAGTTGGAAGTTCAACAAGGGCAAAGATGCACTAAAGGTGGAAACTGGCCCCTGACTCAAAGGTGGGAATGCACCTGACTTCCCTGGATGCTGGGAAGATGCTTCTATTCCTGGCAGAGAGTAACTGGGCTAAAGCAGCAGCGGTGGCTCTAGGGCGGGTGCTGGAATACACAGCTTGCGCTTGACAGTCTAAAGTTCAAAGCTTCTTTGAACAATGGGGGCTTTTCTGAGCTGAGGGAAGAGTATGGTGACAGCTTTTATTGCTTAGATATTATATCAGAAGTGAGTCTTTGCTGTGGTGCAAAGAACTAAATTACTTAAGGGTCCTGGGTTGGTTCTGCTTTTGTCAAAGGCCTGATGGAAAAGCTACTATGGAAAAGTGCTGGAGCTCCTTTAGTTGCAGGATGCAAGTTCTAGAGA
The DNA here is from genome assembly GCF_003342845.1 of Nothoprocta perdicaria. Taxonomy (NCBI): domain Eukaryota; kingdom Metazoa; phylum Chordata; class Aves; order Tinamiformes; family Tinamidae; genus Nothoprocta; species Nothoprocta perdicaria. The sequence goes on from NW_020454416.1 coordinate 367,149, forward strand.
CAAGCTGATTAGTCACTACTGCTCCCTATGAATGACCAGGTGTCCTTGTTTACAGCTGTCCATTTGGTTTCTTTATTTCAAAGCACCTAATTCTGCAGTGCAGTAAAACGGTGTGTCCTGAGGTGTGGTGTTTTCTGCTGTTGCTGCATAGTGTAGTGGCAGTCTGACTAAAATGCCTGCAGGGCGTCAGCCAACTATCAGGAAAACCTATCCAGGGTGGAGAATGACTAGTGGGTCTCATGCTGTTCCAACTGTCCCTGAAGGGAAGCCAGTGAACTCGGCGAGCTATCTACACTGTTGAGATTTCTGCCTTTCTCTCGACATTAGCAAGTGGCTCAGCATCGATAACGAAGAACTTGCAAAGGTCTCAGCTGCACTTACACTCACTCTTCCCAGTTGCTAATATATTTCATCACTGCCTTTTTCTCACCACTGTCTAAAGAGCCTCAGAGAGAGAAGGCTTCATCTTTAAAACATTTTAGAAACAGTTTGTAATACACCTCTGCATCTGAAGCTAGCTGTTATAAAGTGACATTTCTCTCTCCTCCCGCCTGGCTCAGGACACCTTCCTACCCTTGCTTCAGAGCTCTCATACGGCTCTCGGGACAGGAGCCCTTCACACTTGCTGGGTTTCTGTTGAGCCACGCTGGGTCAAACACAGGCTGGTGGTCCTGGGTCTGGCTTTGTAAGCTCCTGGGTCTGGCTTTGTAAGCTTCCAGGTCGGCAGCTGGGCTCCTCCGGTGAGCCTCAGCTGTGGCCGCCCTGGGAGCCAGCAGGGCTCTGCCTTGCAGGTGTTTGTGTCCCTGCCGCCGCGCCGCGCTGCAGGGAGCCAGCCCGGGGCCCGCGTTAGCCTGACAGACAGTGCGCGAGCCCAGCAACCACCAGGGGCTGCCGCCGGGCAAGCGCGCTCAGGAGCCTCGCAGGAATGGCTGGAGCACCAAGATCCACCTGCAGGAATTAGAAGAAAAGCACTTATTTAATATTTAGCTGTTATTATTTCTTTTAATATATACCCACTTTTGAACAAAACACTTGTGCAGCCTGCAACAGCTCTGCTTTGCAAGCACACGGTAAGCACAGAGGTAGCTTATAGCTGAAAATCTTTGTGACGGTGGTGGTTGGCATCTTTTGCTTCCCTGGTTTTTCAAAGGTTTGTGTATTTGATGGTATTTTCCCCAAGTATGATCCACACTCCCTTGGTGTTTGGGCTCAGTTGGATTAAATGTCAGTGGTTCATGGGCCAGATGTGTATGGTGCTACTGGAAGTGTATGCACACATGCTCCTTATACTGCATGATAAAATGCATACCCATTCTATATGTCTATCTATAAAAGGCATATGCCTAAGTAGAGCTTAACAGTAGTAGTAAAGGGGATTGTATCCTAGAAACGTACTCAATACACTGAAGTTTAAAGAAATTACATTTATTTTGAACGGTTATCTGGGAACTAAATATATTGTACATATAATGGTATTCTCTTATAGATATTCTTAGGTATTGGTTCTGTTGTCTCAGAGACAACCTCCTTTTCAAGAATCTGCAGTAAGTGGAATGCAGGATTTTCTCATTCTGAACTGGCATCCTCATTTTGATTCCTCTATCTATTAAATGTGTGGAATTAAAACATTTGTTACAGAAAGTGAGCTGTAAGCATTTCCCTGCATTCTGAAAATGACTGGCGCCAGAGCTGCTCTCCCCTTTCTCTCCTGCAGGATGAAAACGTCAGTCTTTAACTAACAATCTTTAATTGACTTTAACTTTTACAGCATTTACTGGCTCACCATATGAGAATCCAGCATATTAAAACTGCTAATAAATCCCTACTGTGGAGTCTGGAGGCCAAGGCAGCAGCTTTAGGTGCTGTAAAACTTGAGATGTATCCTTAAGCACATATGCTTATTACTCCTATTATTAATGCTTATTATTCTTGTTAGTAAGATTCTCTCTGCATTACTTTCTCCTTTATGTATCATCCTAGATAGTATTACCTCAAGGTATCTTACAACCAATTCACAATCCTTATGGGCCATAGCATGGGTACTATTTATTTTTTTCCACTTACCAGCTCTGAATTTGGAATTTGTAGCAAAAAGTGGCTAGACATCCTGCAAAAATCTCACCTGTGTCATGTAAATGACTCTGGTGACCTCTTTTCCATTCACTACATCAGGTTCCAGGATCCAGGCACTTGGCAAAACCTCCCCTCTCACTACTTCCTTGCAGGGCTGAGGCATGGAGGCATCGTAGACCGACTGGATTGCCAAGACAAACAAGTTCTCCTGCATGTGAGACAGTGCAAAGATGACAACTCAGGAATTTTTTTTTTGCTATGTATTGTATGTTTTCTGTGTTGCTACCACATTACTTATTAAATATTTTGTCCTAATCCTGCTTGTAACCAGAATATGCTGTAGCATTTGTTTTACTGCTGTTTTACTGTTTCATGGTTGTGATTTCTGAGGTACTTCCATACATCATTAAGTTGTTATAGCAGCATGGCTTTTTTTTCCTGTTGTTCTGCCCAATTATGAGCATGAACATTTCTTTCCCCTTCTCTTTTGTCCTTAAACCATGGACCTGAAACCAAGTCTTTCCCATTGCCTCAGAGAAAACATTTTACCTCTTTGGCTTCTACGGTAATGCAGCAGAAATCTCGGGGTTGCTTTAGGGAGCACAGGGAGGTGTCAGTCACTAAATATACTGGGGAGGAAAACAGAAAACAAAAGAGGAGAATTAGGCTTTGACAACTTTGCCTTGACATGAAACAAATGTTTTTAACTTTTTGATACATCTGCTCATGGGCATAATAAAGTTAATAAGCTATACAAATAATTTGTCCTAAGGATGCAACACTCTCAGGAGCCACTTGGAAGAATCTGGTTTGCCTTCACTCTGCACCGCAGCAGACAGTTGCGTTACAGATTATTCTTAAGCTGCAAATATTTTTTTTGAACAGAAATTCCTCTATTAAACAGAATTATGTATAGTCAAGCCTGAAACAGTGAAGTGAGATGAATCTAATCTTATCTTCAATCTTTTCTTCTTCGAGCTGAGCAGCTTATTCCTGTTGGCCAGGCCCTCGAGCTGCTACTCACCCAGCTGAATGTGGCTGGTTATCTTCTTGTGTAGTCGAGCTGTGCTGATAGTCCTGTCGTACAGCTGCCTTTTGCCAGGATCTCTCACCAGGCCCCACACGCTGGGAAGGTCCCTCTCTATCACTCCTGCTCCCAGAAAGCCATGTGTTGTTGCTGAAGGGAAGGCTTTGTAGTAAATCAGCACCTCTTTTTCAGTACATTGGTATCTGTCAAAGACAAATAAAAGGAACTGGAACAAGAGAGGTTTCAAGTACATAAAAAAGACTTTAAGTACCTGCCTTAAACTTACTTCCAACCAGCTGCTGCTTGGCACGTAAAGAGATTCCTCAGGTTATGGGAGCAGGCTGCCATTACCTTAGAAAACAAAGACAGAGGAACAGCAGCTAAGAGAAAGTTGCATGAACTGTAACTGCTGTTCAGCTGTGGCAGGCTGCTGCAGTACCTGCCAGCCAAAGCGGTGGGGGCCTTCACACACATAAAAAGAAAGGCAGAGGTAAAAAATGCACTTCTAAATGCTGTTGAACTAAATCTGTCTGATCTGAAACTAAAAAAAAAAAAAAAAAAAAAAAAAAAAAACTGTTTAAGTTTTTAAGTTTATCGATTATCCTGCTACCTCTACTGTCATATCCTGCCATGCACCAATGTAGGAAGAAGAACAATAGCAGAAAATACAATAAAAATTACATTTTTTAATTTAAGACTCAGATGAGCACTGAGTGCTAAAATGATAAAATTCCATTATTACATTCAGTGGGTCAGCAAGCTCCCACCCTCTTCTGCAACAGGTCACAGTTTCACCAGTTTCCTTTAGACAGCCTGAATAATGTGCAACAGTCTCTAGCCTGGCTTTCTTTTCCTTACTGTTTAAAATTGCTCAGTGGCTCCTCCTGCAGCTGGCAAATAAATAAATATCACTAGTGCAGAAGAACAGACCTTGTCCCACACGCTGCCTTGCTACAGCTTTCAGAGACAGGCAGAGGAGTAAGTGAAAATTGCTCATTCACTCACCTCAGTGGTAGCATTGGCCACAATATGTTTAGACAAATCTTGGTATCCTTTTGTGGACGAGGAGCTGACTGAAATAGTTAGTCCATGAGTGAACCTGCAGCTGATGCTACCGGAGATAAGGGGTGGCTGAGTTCTGCCTTCTGCAGGGGCATGAAAAGAAATCAAAAAGCAAACCAGCATGAAAATGGCACTGGAGAAAAACAGTACTCTTCAAGGCCAGGGCCGTGAACCCTCCACTGAAGCACTGAGTCAGCCTGACCCCTGCCAAGGAAAGACTAAGACCAGCTCTTGTCTGGACAATCTGTCTATTAGTGGCTACCCTGCAATTAGGTCTACCCTCACATTTTAAGGTTATTGCATAATATAATCAATTAACAACTATGACCAAATACTAGGAGAAGAACCAAGTCATCATTTCATTTTTCGGCAAATACTAACTAAACTCTAACCATATTTTTTTCTGAAGTCTCAACACCCTCAAAATACTTGAATTCAAATTAAATTTGGCTTTTCATAAATAGTAAGTCTCCCAAGGTTCTGAAATATGACTGCAACACAAGCAGATGTATGTTTTGTACTTACCAAATGCTGACTCCTTCTGTACTTCTTCTGATGTGTGAAGCTGACTGTTTCTAACAGCTGAGCGACCTCTGGCATCTCCTGACAGCTCTGCATTTCCAGATGAAACCTAATTTGAGATAGAGCAGAAGTGATTTGGTGTGAACTGGAAAAAATATATTATGTAACACAGTAAGTGAAATACTCGCAGCGAATCTGCTTTGTAAGGCTGGAAGCTTTTTGTTGTACAGCATGACTAATTTGCTTTCAGATGACTCTGAATAGTAAACCTACCTCGGGAAATTTGATGAAATAAGTTTGAGACATTTCCTTCAGGACTGTTCATGATCAGACACAAACTCTCCCACATCAACGTGTGCATCCCTCATGACTGGGCACCCTGACCAGCTTCTGGTTTACCACAGAAACAACCTTTTTGATGCTAAAACTTCTGACTGCTGGCACTAGTAACACTGATTGGCTTTTATAAATCAACTTTAAAATCATAAAGAAACAAAAGCCACACTGCCCTCTGCCATTACGCAGTGACGCTCCCCATGTAAGCCCTCCATGGTCCTCCAGTGACACAACTTGTCTTGCTGAGAGGCACCACAGAATATGAACCATCTCCGAAACGTTTCTGGATCTGTATTAGCCCTGTTGCTGCTGGGCCATCAGGAGGCATCAGTTTGAATGACCAAACAGCAGCAACTTGCTCCCACCTGTCCCTCGTGGCCGCCGAGTCTGCTTGCAGCGCATGTAGCCGTGTTACTGCTGTTGTAACCAGATGTTGGGCCAGAGGAAAGGCTGAGGCTGGAGTCTGTGCATAAAGTGCTTGTACTTACTAGAGTCTTCAGCCTGGCTTCTTCCTGTAACAAATGTCAGGAGATTAGAGGCCAAAATGCACCAAACCTACCTTACATAGCCCTGATCAAAGCAACACAGATAACAGCACTGCAAGGTCAAAGAGGGATCGGATAAAGCCTGACTTGGCTTTATCCGATCCTGTCAGTCCTGCACGTGCTGACAGTTTGTGACACTCACCTTCTGTAACTGAGAACACATCTGCTCCCGTATGCGCCTCTTCTCTTGCTCCGCCCGCTCCCGCAGCTTGTCCCGAGCTCGAGCAATTTCAGTCTTGGCTTCCTCTCGGGCCCGCTGATAGTCTCGGAGCAAGAGCTCAATCTCTGACGGGTGCTGAGCACCTCTTTTTGGTTCTTGAACTCTGTAAGGGGGAAAAAAACAGCATATAAGTTACTTGAAAGCAGGTAACTGGCCAAAGTATCACGATAAAATCCCTCTTTCAGTATAGAGGAGGAAAATTTTCAAGAACAGCAAGTGGTCACAGTAGCCTCCCAAAAGTTTCTCTTTGCTCCCTTGAGGTTTAGCCTTGGCAAAAGGATTCAGACTGCAAGTTCATGTCACTGAGATAACTCTAGCACTTGCACTGATGTCACATGTGGAATAACTGTGCTGGGAAAACACCTTTATACTCACCTCCTACAAAGGAATCAAAAGCCAATTTGGGGAAAAAGGGAGTGAAAAAAAAAATTCCACATGGTGATGGGTACAGCAAAACTCACTTTAATTTTTTTTTTTAATTATTTATTTAACATGATGCAACCTATAGCTTTTAAGTCAGAGAAGGAACAAGAAACAAGATTGATCTATAATCAGTCAAGATTGAATCCTTGGCTTTCCTTCTACATCACACACAGTACAAATGAGGCACTTACACTGTGAAAGAACTAGCCAGAAGGAAGAATGTAACAAACGATTTCCTGGTATCAGGCACATGTTTTCATCCTGAAAACACTTTTTATCCCAAAGGTTACCACTCTGCCTTCAGCATTAAGGAGAATAATTCCCCTGTTGCTCTGCTGACTCCAGCCACAGAAATGTCAGACAAGTCAGTCGAAATTGTACACGTGCAGCTACCACAAACACGGACACGTTCAGGGGAGATTTTCATTACACCTTACCTAGTATTTTCCACCACGTTTCTTCTCAGCTGTTGCAGATACTCTCGCCGCCTGCTGGGAAGATCCAAATCCCTCTGACTTGAATCCAGCATCTGCAACAGGCTCAGGTGCTTCTGAGGACTCAAACTTCGGCTTCTTCGGTACCTTTGCAGCCTTTTTTCTCTTTCCTTCCTCAGAGTTTCAATCGTCCTCATGTGTCTGTCACAGAAACGGGATTAGAGCTGCAAAGCGCACTCTGCAGAGTTGTAATTTCTGTTTTGTAAATTCCTTAAAAACTAAGTAGCTTTGTAATGTAAAAATGATAGGAATCTAAGAGTATACGCCCCCCACAAGCATTTCTTTAGTCAAATGGTGACAGATGATGCAAAAATTCTAAAACTCCCCTGCTTTTGTAACAGTAGGAAAAGCAAACAAAAGCAAACAAATGTTTTAAGGCTTAAAATGGTTGAGAGGCAAACTGAAAAAGGAGACTATCGTGGTTACTGATACAGTTATATATATATTTAGTTACATTATATTTCCCAAACTCAGTTCTGTCACCCAGTCACAACAAGGCAGCATCCTGATTTTCGTAATTCCTTCTGCATTTCTCTGGGTTTTTAAAATTGTGTCTTCTGCTGTTCATGTAGCCATGTTTATCCACAAAAGCAAGAATAAGACACTGCAATAAGTAGGATGGGCTAAGTATTTTACAGTGCAATAAATCAACAAGATACAGTCCCATGGAATACACTGCTAACAATTTTAGGAGTAGGGTGACACTTGATCTGAATGACACTGAATCTTGTGCCTTTCCCTTTCACCTTTAAGCAACCTGAAAATTTTGCCTTAGAAGCGTTGCTTAATTATGCAGAAAAAAAAAGCTTAAGGCTGCATCTCTTCAGATAGTGAGCGTTACCCGCACTAAAGGGACAGTCCACGAAGTGCTCTCCAAGTGCTGAACATGGCGCCCTCGCCCCACACACGCAACATGGCGCCCTCGCTCCAACCACGCAACATGGCGCCCTCGCTCCACACACGCAACATGGCGCCCTCACTCCAACCGCTCAACGTGACACCATTACCCTACCGGTCATAAAGCTGCTGCTGGATGGCGCCCGCGGCCAGGCCGTGTGCGACGCCGCCCCGCAGCGCCCTCAGCAGCGCGTCGGTCTCGCCGAGGCCGTAGTTGAGCTTAGCTTCGGCCAGCTCCACGCTGAGCGGCCGCTGCCGCAGCTCCAGCCGGACGCCGGACAGGACCTGCGCACGCTCCCGCCGCAGCCGCTCGATCTCCCTGTCTCTGCTTTCGCAGAGCTGGGATCTTCCTTCCCTTTCCGCGGCGCGGCTGCTTCCAGGCTTCGCTTCTGCCTGAGCTCGCAGATCGGCCGCGCTGCCACTCAAGCTGAGCAACGAAGACGGGGGGCTGCCCTTAACGCCGCACCAGTTGCTGAATTTATTGTGCACGGGTAAGTCACGGAGACTGGAGCTCCGGGGCCTGTGAGGCTTTGCAGTGGTCGGGTTTGTGTTCAGGAGGATTTCAGTGTCGCAGTCGCTTTCAGAGAGGCCATCTGCATTGTCACCTTGCAAGGAGGTCGGCGCATCGCTCACATCAGAGACGGCGAGGGGGCAGCTCTCTTCGTTTTTCCAAAAGAAATCATGCAATTGCAGAGAAGAGGCTTCTACCAGAGGCTCTGGGGATTCGCCAGCATTTGTCTTATCTGAACAAGTCGCTCTAATTTCTTGCTTAAAAAGTAAGTCAGAATTTGGAGGTGAGTAACTATGAATCAAAGCAGTGTCAGAATTACCCATGTACTTCTCTTGCCTGATGCCTCCTGAAGAGCCTCTCCCTCTCCTTGTCACATACATACAGCGAAGAGAACGTTCCAGTGGACTGTGGTCTCCAAGATCATTTGTTAACAATTCCCTGTGGCCGGAGACCTCTAGGGTACTGCTGGAGTGATAAAGTCGTTTAGCACAAATCGTAGTGTGGGTGTCCACCGTGAGCCTCTTCTGCTTTTGCTTCAAGTCTTTTGTGGCAGCTCTTCCTAAGAGCTCTTTGGCTTCAGCCTTGTCCGAGAAACTGCCAGACACCTGCCCGGTGTCCTTGCCGTCTCGGGAAGCGCTTGACTCGCTCTCTGTCTCTGTCTGGGAGAAGTTGTCCACCTGCGGCTCCGCACCGCTCCGCGCGCCCGCCCTCGGCTTTCTCTGCCCGTGAAGGGGGCTCGAAGGTCCCTTAGCAGAGCAGGGCGACTTGCCAAAAGCTACGCGGCTGCTGGGACTAGCACTAAGCGTAAGAATAGGGGAAGAGGCCCTGTCGACCAGCAGGGTGTTTTTGTGACAGAGCTTTCTTTCCGTGGGAATCTCCAGTTCGTCGGCACTTCGCTTATCCGGAGCATAGGACGCTGGAGACTGCAAGCTGCTGTTGGTAGTAGGGCTGCTAACTGCAGTGCACGAAGAGTCGCCCTGCGCGGAGCTCAGCAACGACGAGGCAGCGGTCGACACGCTGGTGCTGGCGAAGGCGACGCTCTGCTGCGCGTTGAACGTTCTGCGGAAGGCGGAGAGGGGAGTGGAGCTTCTCGTTAAGAGCGGCAGACGCATAAAGGAGACCTCCAGAAGGCTGTCAAGGCTGTCATGGAAATCAGGAGTGCTCGGGGTTCTCATCCCGGCTCTTTCTGGTGTCCCGTCTCTGAGAGGGAGCATTTCGTCCTTACTTTGGGGAATCTTCCCTACTGCATCCCCACCAATCCCTTTCAAATCAATGCTTCCTGCCCGAGTTGTCCTCAATTCATTTTCCATTTTTGCCTGTGCTAGTTCATCTAGCTGTTTGCTTTGAGGTTCTGAGATCTCCGTTTGAATGCCTATATCTGCTGTAGTTTGAGTGCAGCTATCTGATCGAGCAACCTTTCCTGCCTCCTCCATTCCCTTTGGCTTGATTTTGGCGTTCTGGTCGTTATCCATGATATTTTGCTGGGAGAGGTTTCCCAAGAGCTCAGAAGTGTTCTGGAGAAGCTGGGAAAGATGCATGGACAGGTTCTGCATGCTTGCCCAAGATGACGGTCGCTGCAATGAATCTTTGCTAGTTTCTTGCTTCCTTGCAGAAATATCCGTATAGCTTCTCTGGTGCCTCCTCTGTCTTCTGTACCTTCCTATAGTTGCTGTTTGTGTCCCCTGCTCACACATAATTCCTGGTGTTTTTCTGGAAGACCTATCTGACTCGGAAGGATACAGCAGCATGATTTCATCGACCTGCACTGAAGAGTTACCAGGCTGTGCAGAAGCATTATCAAAATCAGGAACATTATTTTCTAGATTGGTTTCCAGTATTTCACTGGATACATTGCTGTACTGCTTAGTGCTGTCACCTGGGTATGCAGATTCAAAGCCCCTTCTGATATTGTCCCATCCTTGAAGATCTTCAGTGCTGCTTAAAGTGCTTGACAGAACTTTTGCTGTCGCATACGAACTGAGATGAGAATGGAAAGGAGAATTTTGAGAATTCAATCCATTGTCCACACTGGAACATCTCATAACTTCACGATTATCCTGGTTTAAAGGACTCTGATTGCAAGAGACATCACTTGCGCTTCCAAAAACATACTGCTTCCAGCCAATCTTGCACAGTCCATCTTGTTGCCAGGGATGCACATATGGATTAATATCACTTGAACTAAAACGCATTGCATCCTTATTGTCTTGTAAGAACAAATCTGTTTTTTCTGACTGGTACCCAGCTTCTTCAGCCCTCCCTTCACTGCACTGAGCTACAGAACTACTCTTTGTAGGGATATTTGCTTCTGAACCTACAGAATGGTGAGCTATGGGCAGTAAAGATGACGGAGCACGAACAGTGCAGTCTTTTAAAGACCGGCTGCTTTGAGGTCTCTCTACAAAACTTTGCAAACTTTCTGGATTATAGTTTGCAGATTTCTTAGTTTGCTTCGTTCTCTGCTGAAATCTGGATTTAGATTTTACCTGCAGAAAATTCTTTGATTCTTGCTTTGAGTATCTTTCAATCCCATGAAGATCATCTTCAGTTGGCGACGGAGGCTCTACACTCATATTTAAATCTTGTAGTGATCTAAACACAGGATGTGATGAAAGATCTGCCCTACATGAAGCTTCCAAAGTATTTTCTACATCAGAGATCACTGCAATAGCTGGGGCTGACAGTCTATGACTTTGTAAACAAGGTCTCTGTTCGCTTTGTTTGGAGCTCTTCGTATTCTGTGCAGTAAAATATGGTCGTTTGCTCCTGAATTGTACTAATTGGGATTCTTGGTTTTCTGGTAAATTATGGTTTTCTAGTAAAAACTTTAAGGAGGTACTTTGATGATTCATTACAGGAAACTTCAGCCTTTCTGATTTCAAAGTGTTCTTCATGATAGCATCACCCATTCTTGGACAACTATCTGCATCATCAAGAGGGCTATCAACACTTGAACCTGTACTATTTTTGCAAAATAAAATCTCTCTTCTACCATCTACACTTGGTCTTCTCAGCTTATCACCTGTAGGCACAAACTGACAATTGCCTTGGAGGTCTACGGGCTTTTTGTCGAAACCAGAGGCAGTGTGATACAGTCTCCTAGGATCAGTGCTACTGCTGTACGTGGGACATGTCGGACTAGGTGAGCTGCACCTGTGTTCAGGATCCACAATAACACTTCTTGGATACAGATTTTGCAGCACTGCGATTTGTGGGCCTATTAATTCATTCAGAGAATTTGAAGATATCATAGTTGGCATTTCAGCAGGTTCTCTACTTACTGTTAATCTTTGTTCACTCTTTTCTGCAGAAGGTTCAATCTCAGTACTAGGATGCAAGTTTTCCTCATTTCTGGTAAGCACTTCTCTCATTTGTCCTTCTTTAATAAGAATTGCTCTTCCAGTATCCCAAAAAGGTAATGATGGTATTAAAAGAGAATCATCACTGTCCTGATCAAGTACTTTCTCTGAGCTTTTTCTGCAAAGTTTCTGTAGTGGAACTTTATCCCAGAGGTGCTGATCAACTGCTGGCTGGCTGTCAAATTGCTCACGATCACTGCTGGGTACATCTACTGCAGAATCTCCACATGAATCTCTGTCAGACACTGGATAATGCTGGTTTTCTTTTGCGAGAGAAAGTAAAATACTCCCCAAAGCAGGTGCTGGCTGATCAAAAACCACAGCCTTGTCAGACTGAGTGTCCTGCACTTGTAAAGTAGCAAATGGAGGAAGCTTCAAAGTACCTGTGTGCGAAACATCGTATGTGTCTGCTCCTCCACGGGCTGTGTCTGCAGCTAAAGAAGATTCCGAAAAGTCTGTTGAGGATGGGTAAATACCTTCTGGAACTGCTGCTGGAAAATCTCTTCCTTTTACAGTGTCCATGTCTGCATAACTAGAGGGGATTTGCTCTGTCAAATAACCATCTTGAATTGAGTCCTCAAGCTGACTAAACAGTGGAGATTTTGAGTGACGCAGTAAATTTGCAGTGTCAAAAGCATTGATGTTGTTGGAGCTTTGAAACAAAGCATCAGTTGGAAGATCTTCTGCAGAGTACAATGGAAGAGACTTTGATTCTTTACTGCAAATCTGCCCCAGGCTTTGAAAAGCAGGCAAGGCTGATTCAGGTACAGTCACACGAGAAGCACAAGGGTAGTGCTCCGGGTACTCATGCATTTTATTTTCTCTTTCACCATCGCAATTCTGGGAGGAATCTTTACTTGCTTCCCCCTTTTGACCTGTTCTCACAACATCTTCAGAGAGTTTATTATTCTGAGCAACTGTGACCTCTGTAAGAGCTGAATTATTTTTCCTTTCATCATCTTTTTGATTCAGACAGCAAACATCAGAAAAAGGTACAGATACACTTAAATCAGTTGATTCACTTTCAAAGTACTTTGCTTTTTCAACGAGAACACCATCACTTTTACATTTGTCTCTGTTGCTGCTGATTAAAATATCTGCAAATGGAAGTGGGCTTTTCGGATGACCAGCAGAACATTCAGATGTGTAAGGATTCCTATTATAATTTAGAAGCTCTTCACTGAGTGCATCTTCCCCTGGGGACTTGTCTTGGCTTTCCGAAAGTGCTGAAGTATCCTCAGAAACGGAGCTCTCTGGACAGTCTCCACAGCCCTCTTCAGAAATCCCATGTTCCTGCAGGTCTTCAGGCTCACTCCGATATCCAACTACATCAGGAAGCCTTGCATTATCTTCACTATTGCTTGTTATAGTGTAGTTTGTGTTTAGACATTTCTCCTCGCCACATTGTGATGAACTCCATAAGTGAACTTCTTTCTGAGCTGTATTAATACTTGGAAACCTTCTCTGAGAAGAGCTGTCTAGTAAATCATGCTTGCTTTCTTTCCTCATCTCTCCCATCATTTCTTTCCCTGAAGAAGAAAGCAGGTTTGAATTATCCAAGGCCAGTGAATAAGGCATAAGGGCACTCTTCTTCTCTTGGGCTCTGTCTTCTGCAGAATTAAAATGGTCTTTTGACAGCTTGTTCACCATGAAATCTGCACTATGCTCTTCATTAGAGCTGTTAGCATCCTGAATCCTATCTTCACAAGAACGCATTTTTCCCAAGGAAAACAATTTTCCTTCTGACCCTTGCTTAAGTGCAACAGTTACAGGTTCATAACATCCCATACTATATGAGGTAGCAGAGATGTCCTTCTCATCCTTCTCATCGAGGGGCTGCTCAGATGCAGCAGAATCAGGTGCACCATTAAAGGAACTTTTCTCCCGTCTGTCCAGGGTGATCGTTGTCTGTGGGAAAGCAGCACTTTTACTTTGTATTTTATGAGAACGTTGTTCATCTACTCCCTTTTTGTCAGCTGTACCAGGTGCATCGACACAGCCCTCATTCTCCATCAGGGTTTCATAATAAGGCAGAACAGCTCCAGCCCCAGCACTGCCATCAGCCGGTTTCCTCTGTCCTGTCAATGCGGTGGAAACGTCTTGAGCAAGACAGGAATCGTCACTTACTCCAAGGCTTAAAGGATGATTTAGAGGTTGGCACAGAGAGTCTTTAAGTGAATCTTCTGGATTTTTTTCCATAGGTTTTTGTGGCTTGTTGGTGCTTTCATTACTTCTAGAGAAGCTTGTAGACATCCATTGGCTGTTTCTTAAGATTTCGTTTAATCTACTGTTATCTTCTGCGAGTTGGCAGCTGTCTTTGCTTCCGGGGAACAGCTCACTCAGGTTTTGTAGAACTATCACTTCTACCTCCTCTGCCTCTTCAATATACATCTGCTCTTCTCTGTCTGCTTTGACTTCTTGCTCTTCATTTACTAAATGCCCTTTTTCCTTCTCCTCAACTCTGGAGCCTTTTGGATCCAATTCCCAAATACCAGGTCTACTTCTAACAGTATTTTCTAAAGGGATGTCCTCAGTGTATTCCATAGCACGACCCATGTACACTTGGTTGTCCTCTTTAACACAGAAACTTTTAGATTCTTCTTCAATTCTGCTTAGGTCTATTCCAGTACTATCATCAACTGAACAGTCCTCTACCTTCATGTCTTTCATCATTGTGTTTTTTACATCCATAACGGAGTCCCCTGAGCCACTATCTTCACTCATTTCAATACTATCTTCATTCGTTTCAGTATGGTCATGGTAATCCTGTACAAACCCTGAATCGTCGATTGACAGAGTGTTTTGCTCTAGTCCCGAAGCTGTCAGGTATTTTTCAGGGAGCTCAAACGGATTTAAAATTTCATCATTCCTCTCATGGTGCATCTGATGTGCAGCTGGGATCTCTTCAGTACAGAAAACATTTTCAGCTGTGCCTATGTCCTCTTGCCTGGTAACAAGCGGCCCCTCTGTGTTCGTCATGATAGTTTGCTCTTCCCTTCCAGGCACTTCATATCCATGAGCTTTGCTTTCTTGATGCAAGTTTTCATGGGCCAAGCAATCTTGTATGCAGGGCTCAGTTAAATTGCTAGAACTTGCCTGTTTTTCAGTTTCGTTTTTTTCTGAAGTATTTCCTTGCTTGCCTGTCACTGTTACTGTTGCAGCTATGTCCTCTGTATCAAACACCTCCAGTGCTGTGTGTCTTTGTAAAAGCCCCTCACAAGCATCAAAGAAGTTTGAACTATTTTGACTAAAATTCTGGCAGAAGTTCCCTGTCTGAAGACAACTATCAGACCACACAACTGCTTTGGGCTCCTGAGTGTGCTCCATGCCAGCGCTTGCTGCCTGGGCTTCCTCTGCCCCTTCACGTGCTGCTGTCGGGCACAGGTTTCTATAAAACTCATCCTGAATTTCCCAAGCTACAACATCAGGAGGTTTCTTGGAATTCCGAGACAGGCTGCCTTTAAAATGTCCTCTATTATCCTCAGTTTCACTTTGGACTTTGACTACTGGGAAGTCATTTAAACTTCCCATCTGCCTGGATTTACTTTCCAGTGTATTTTCTTCTAATTTGATTACAGTATTGATCAATTTGGCCATTTCTTCTTTCGTATTCTGGTAAGAAATCATAGTTTCTTCAGTATTGTTTAAAATCTTGGATTCTTCATTGTTTAAAATCTTGGATTTTTCATTCATATAAGGATTCTCCTCTCTGAACACAGCAGCTGATGAATCTGTGTTGTATTCAAATACTTTTCCTGATTCTGACTCTGAGCTGACAAGCAAAATATTCTCTGCACAATTCCTTTCATATAGGATTTCTTTCTCTTCTCCCGAGTCAAATAAAGGTTTGCTCTGAATTTCTGTTTCCAGCAGACCAGTTGCATTAAATTCCACAGAAACCTCAGTCTTAGGCACACTGTTGTTCTGCCCTGTTGACTGTGAACAGCACGTTGTGCAAAGGCAGTTAGACTGTACTCCAGAACAACTCTCTGGGGCACTAACTTCCACAGACAGACTAGATCTGTCATCACAGTTTCCTTTCACTACTGTGACATGCTCCAATGGTTCATCATATTTTTCAGTCTCAGAAGCACTTTGAGGAAGATCAGCTTTCCCTGCTACCTGGTATAATATGCCCAAATTGGGTTCTGGGAGCAAATTATTTGCACTTTCACAAAGAGCAGTAGGGAAGGCCTCAGGGCCTTCCCCGTTTGGGCTCACCATGAGGTAACTAACTTCATTGGCCACCAGGTTTTCGTATTTGGATGAAAGTTCTTCCTGAACTACAGGCTGAGAACTCAAGATACTCTGTTCTTTACTTTCACTGCTTTCTTCTCGTATGACATCAGTACACAGAGAAGAATTCTCTGAAATATGCTGGGATAAGCAACGTGCAGGACTGCCTGTTAGTGAACATTCATGGGGATAACCTTCTGAAACAATTTTGCTTTGAAATTCATAATGATTTAATGAAGACAAGTCTTCACCCCTTGCTTTGTATTCTTCACTGTCGCTGAACGAAGGCATCTCTGAGACAACCTCTGCCAGGCTGTCTGTGCTTGTTTTCATGCAGATTATGTCTTTTTGAGATATTGCTATTGGTGTTGCAGACTGGTCATAACTTGCACTGCGAGCAAAAACTGAAGGGCTACACTGGTAGGTTACCTCCTCCGAGGAAAAGTCTGTGTCTGATGTAATTTCTTCTGCAGACATTTGTTCACAACTCATATCTTGCCCCGTTTCCAGAGTGCTTTCCCCAGTCCTGAGGAGACCTACTGTAACAGCCGAGTCTGGCCCCTGGCCAAGCACTGCCGGGAGCAGGCGACTGCCTACTGCATAGCAGGTCTTGTTTCTTGTGTCATTGAGAAAGAAGCCCTCATCACTACATGGTGGGATTTCTCTTTGTGGAAAGAGCTGCTCGTGGTTTCCAAATTTTGCTTGTTTTATTAGAGATGATGGTGGTGAGGCCACATTAAGAGCAAGTTCTGTAGAATATCCAGTGGTGGGAGCACAGATAGGTGCACTTCTGGTGTCTGTTATCCTTGATTCTGCCATCAAGTTATCACAGTCATCATCTAGGCCATCTTTTTCCGCAGTTCCAAGGAAATCATCTTCTAAATCTGCATTTACATGGCCGCTTCTCTGCTCCAAAACGTGGACAGGCAACACAGACGTAGAAGAGGCTTTGTTCAGATCATCTTTTGGCAGCTCTGGATGAGTTGTGGGGAGGGAATCTTCTTTTGCAGATACAGGTAACAAACAGTCAGCTGGGGAGGTGCTTTCCAAGCATGTAAACGTTTGTGTGCATTCAGTGGTAGATCTGTAAGCAGGCAATTCATTCAGTTGTTCATGTTCAGGATGAGTTGACCTTGAATGTCCACAATAATCAGGTTTTGCTGAAATAGGAAGAAAAGAGGAACCTGGTCCTACTGAACTAACAAATGAGGATACTACATCTTGAGATCCCAAGAAAGCATTCCTATTGCAATGTGCCCATCCTTTAAGAACCCTATTTAATGTTCCATTTTCAGAAACTCTGCTCACAACTGCTCTTTTTTCAGTTTCAGGTAAAGGTACTTCTGATGTAACAGAGGAGAAGATCGAGTTTAAATGAGTAATTCTGTTTATCTGCTTCGAGCCAGAAACAAAAGACACTTCAGCAGCTGACTGCTTCAGATCATCTTTCTTCACCCAACCCTGTGGTTTGCTCACTGGGCATGGACGAGCATCTTGAAATTCCAGATTTTCATGGGAAGAAGGTACTGTTATTCTGGGGCTGCTGATTTCACCCTTTGAGTCACGTGAAGGCCAAGCATCAGTAGTAAGCAATGGGTTTCCACTTGTGTAATACAATCTTTTACTGAGAGACCTTTCTTGTTCTGCAAAAGAGACCTTTGTGTCCTTTGGTAACTGCTTGAAGGCGTTACTGGAAGCAGGCTGTGCCTCAGTACCCAAATAAAAAGAACCGCTCAGCTTCAGATCATAACTTGGGGCTTCTGTACCTCTGTCACAGCTCTTGAGTTCATGGTCTTCCTCAGTGTGTATGGCTGCAGGCCCAGGAGCCTGTAACTTCCAAAAAATCTCGGCTGGTACTTCATCAGACGAATCAGATTTGGATTCTTCTATCAGCTCTTCTCCATCAGCCAGGCTGTCCAGAGAAAAACTTCTCTCAGCTTTTCCTAATCTCCTGCGTGATGCACATGATGTCACCAAAGATGAAACGTGATGATCTGGTCTGCTTTGACAAAGCTTAGCTGTCTCGTTGGGGGTCTTTAGCTTGTGAAATCGGCTTTTATTTTGCTTTTTGGCTTTATGTTCCTTTTCCACCAGAGAGTCTTGGGACATTTGACTGTCATCACTCTCAGAATCTTCTGGATTGGTGAGACATTTATTCCTGTCAAAATCTTCCTGTCTTAGTTTCTCTGTGAAGGCCTTTGCATAAGCACAGGAGAGAGAATCTACAGAGTAGGAACTGTCGGTATCAGAGATCTCATTTTCATCATTCTCTTGCCAGTTTGCTAGCACATCTGCCACCACTTTGGACACTCCAGCATTCAACATCTCGGCACTGTGCCATTTTTTTTCAACATAACAAAGTGGTGCCTGTGTGTTTATCTTAGTGAGATTTCCAACTGATGCTGCTGCCATCAGAAATTCCTGCTGTTTCTCACAGCTTGGCAAGGCTGAGCTTGGTGCTCTCTTCAAACTCTTGGCTGTTTGGTTTAGATGTGCTGACCGTAGCTTTGCAAACACTTCTGTTTTCTCCGTTTCTTTAGGAAAGTTTTCTGAAGGTGAATCATGCCCTTTTGCATCAATATCCACTCTGTTCTTTTTATCGGATACCCGAGCTCTCTCTTGTTCTAGACATCTGCTTACAGCCTGACTTAAATCTCCCAACACCTTTGCTTTTGCCATTCTTGTTCCTGAAATGAAGGTTTCAGGTTCATCTTTCTTTTTAAAATGATCAGGAGAGCAACTTCTGGAGGGCTGGTTTTGAGATTCACTTTCCCCTGGGCTGTCATCCAACTTTGGCATTTTTTGATCAATTTTGTTAATATGAGCCATGATAGCTGTATCACTAGAGACCTTATCTGTTCCTTTTCTATTTCCAAATGAGGATGTCTTTTGTTTTTCACTTAGCTGCCTCTGGACTGGAAAGATGACACCTTTTTCATCATTAAGGTCATCTCTTCCAGAAACATCTTTATCTTTTCTGCAAAGACATTTTACACATGACAGCGTCCCTGATGGGCTGCCTTCACAGCATCGAGCAGTGTGTGCTGAGGTAGGTAACTCTGAGGCAGTTCCCCTCTTCAACAAACACCTGGGTGGAAAAAAAAGAAGAAAAAGTCTAATCCTCTCTCGAATAATGCACTTTACAATGCTTCCATCCCAGTCATGTCTTGCAATTAAGAATAATGACACACAAAGCCACTATCTTAATGCCTCTCAAAAGCAAATTTAGCAGAGAACAACTAAAAATATATATATATTAATCATACCAATAGGTTCTAAAACATTCTACATGACACAAATGTATCTAAAATGTATCACATTTTATGTGACACAAATGAACCACTTGATGCTAAAATACAGAGATGGATATTCTACGTAGCTGCAAAAGTTAGTTAAAAACAGGGGATAGCTCTAAGTCAAATAAATCCATTTAGAAGAACTCAGCTTCTCCTCTGCTCTTCATGCTGAGGTAGGCACATTAGCACCTCATACACTTAGCAGTGTATTTAGCTTGAGAAAGGCTGGACAGCCTCAGAGTCGCAGCCAGAATCATCCTACATATATAAAAACTCTAAGGGAAGTTTGATCATAAACAGGATAAGGTGCAGAAGTTAGTACTTAACAACAGTCTGAACAAGGTGAGAACAGAAAGTTAAACGAGTTCTAGAAAACATTTACACAGAGGTAAAGTGTGTGGAAATGCTTGACAAAGGGAAGAAAAAGCACTGAGAAAGATCACGTCCAGGGCTAAGCTGGGACTGCACAGTACACATCCTAGCAAAGGGGATAAAGCTCCAGTGTGACATACAATATGATAAGATTGTTGACATCACAAGTTTAAGGATTGCTTCAGTAAATTGAAATGTATTCTGGGGCTTATAGGTGGCCAGTGAAAGTAGCTTGAACATAAATTTCTTTTAAAAAGTGCCAGAGGAGTCTGTTGATGTTACCTCACCTGGGTAGAAGGGGCAGCTGGGGGTTACAGAGCGAATGTCGCCTCCGTGGCGAGGAACTCGAACCCAGCGGCTTCCTTTGCTTTCCCAGCTGATGATCCCAAGAGGCTACTGCAATATGTTGGTTCAGGACCTGGGCTTCTTTCACACTGTCTTCGTTTAGCCAGCAGCTGGCCTCCAACTGCTCCAGGTTCTGCTTGGCCTCCAGCAGCTTCTGCTTCTTGACTATCCTTTCCAGCTGGAACTTGACCTTCTTCCGCCGTATGCTTCTTTCTGCCTTTTTCAAGGAGTATCTTCGCAGGAGCTCCAGCTGCACCACTCTCTTCTGGCTCTGCTCTAGCAAGGAGGGGCAGATTCCCAATCGTGCAGCACTCGGGGCCTCGGCCTCGGATTCTGTTTGCACTGCTGACTCCCGCTGCTGCTGCTGCAGGGCAGCCAGGCGGCTGTTCTCTTCTAAAAGCCACTGCTGGTCTGTGAACAAAAGGATTGAAAGAAAGTAAGAATCGGGGGAAGAGTGCTGGTTTGGGTCTTAATTTAATCAAATTAATTAAATTTAATTACATTCCTTAATTTTGAGAGGCAATTTGAGAAAAATTCTATGCAGTAGAGTGAAGTCTTGACAAGACACTAAGGAAAAAATTGCATCACTACTGGATGTTACCAAAAGCCTTTCCATTGGGATAAGTACTCGGTCCACTGCAAGAAGGCAGGAGGAGCTCTGAGGGCTAAAGGAAACTGGCGGACAGACCTTGTCTGTTGGTAAAGAGTGCAACACATTCCACACAGATATCAAGTGACACACACAATTTCCCATAGATTATACTCAAACATCATCTCAATTTTGTTCTTAAAGTATTTAAAGGGCCTGAGTTCAATTCTGTGCCCTTTCAGGCACAGGGTATATATTCACATTAAAGCATGTGGCTTTTTACTCTGAAATATGTTACTACTTCTACATTAACTACTGTATAGTCACTTTAAGGTTTGCATGTGTTACTTAGAAAATTAATGTATGTGTATTGAGCTATCAAGGGAACCAGAAGAGCATGTCTCACAGAGGTGAACAAAGCCTCTCTAATAGGAAACTGAATTTCCCAAGCATGCTGCCAAGCCTTCAGCTGGTATATTCTTACACTTTAAGTGAAAATATATACATTTCAGCAATCTTAAAAAGCTGCTGACCTCTCATTTTAACATCTGAGTGTTTTCTTCTTTAGAAGGTGTAATTTGACTGAACCAGCAAAGTAAGTACTTGCAAAGATTTCTCTCTTGCTTAATTCAGCCTGCTGAAAACAAGGGGAACTTAAGCCAGGCTAAGGGAATTTGCATTCAGCCCAAAAAAAAACAGCGGGCTCTGTGCTTGCTTTTACCAGCGGCAAATTCAGTAAAGCAGCCCAAGACCTGAAGGCTCAACCCCTCCTTCCTCAAAATGGGACGTGCATTGCTTCCAGGGACACAAAACCAAACACCAAGTGGTATCTGGCTGAGGTAGAGCAACAATCACAACATTTGCCACCTACTGTAACTACATCTCTCCAACAAGCAGCTGCCAAAACAGATTGATCAAAAGCCACATCTCCTGCACACGAGCACCGTATCACATAATGTCCTGGCATGTGATAAATCAAGTGCCCTCATAGCAACTATGCAGGTAAAACCAATACCTTTACCTAGCAGGATCAACATATCCAAACAAGGATATGCATAGTGCATATATATATAATATATATATATCATAAAATCATCACTCTACTTGCTAAGGTGAGTTAGCATCTCCTTGTACTAGATCACTTTATTTCATGCAGGAGATGTGCTTAGTTGCTTTTTAGGGTGCCCTGGTTTCAATCTCAGATAGGATGCACTGTAACAGCCAAAACCAGGGATTACCAAGTGGATCACCGGTAGCACATTATATCCAATGGCCTGGACACAATCTCCTGAAGAAGCAGATTTACTCAATTTTATGCTACTATAAATAGTTACATAGCGAGTTGCACAGAAAGAATCTATAGCTGACAACAATGTAAAAATCACAGGCAAGGCTCCTCCGTAAGCAGCCTATTTCTCAAGGACATAAGCTTTTCGAAGCACTTTCATCTTCCCAACGGCAGCACTTTTTTGGCTGGGTTCAGCTTCAATCTGCAGTGCTTTATTGAGGAACTAACTTTACATATTAAGGAGGTTAGGAAATAAGAGGTATTTAAGCTGATGGTAAGAATGAGGGCTTCTTGCAGCTTTATATAGGGCAGCTGAGCTGCAAGAGAGGACTTTGGAGCCATGGAAGTTTCTGTAATATGCAAAGTGTAATGATCAGTAGTGCACGGGTGCAGCTGGGAGGCTACTGATCTTGCTGAACATCGCTAGCAATCCCTGCTGCAAGAAGTCTCCTGCCTCGGTTGCACCGGTGTACACAGGCACAGAGCCTGCTGTGATTACAGCTCCATGGGTAAATGGGAAGCATTTTAGTCACGATCAGTTTTTTTCTTGATAACATCTCTAGCTTTCACATGGCAAACAGTTTTCTCAACTCTTTATCTTGAGATCTGCCCTCTTTTATGTGTTTCTAGCAAGTGGGATATTGGGCAGAGGATGGCCTCTCTGACAGAGCTCTGAGGTTCTAATTAAGCCATTCAAATGGTCGCCTGCATCAGACCCGAGAAACAGCAGCAGCAGAAAAGGCAAGAGCATTCTGGTGAGCTGCCAGCTAAGGATTTATACTTGGCTGACAAAAGCTGCCTGCCTGGCTGAGCTTCTCATGAACACAGCTGAAACAGCAGAACTGGATAAGAGCAGAAGACAAGTTCAGAGTCACGGAATAAAGGTGCTTTGGGGAAGCTTTCCTGGTTCCCTGGACTACCTACAGGGCCTGCTTCTCCCTCTGCTACATCCCATCTCTACAGTTTTCCCTTGAGTCTCTTCCTTGTGGCTAGAATAAATGAAAGATGACCCACCATATGAATTTGGTCTGACAAACCTCCAAAACTTCTCACAGGCATCTTCCTCTTCCAGGAACCAAAAGCACACAGTCCTATGCAATTATTTGTCCTAGGACCACCATTTTCAGAGGGGAATTCATTAAAAGCTTGATGTAAGGACTGTCTGTGCTACCTTCCAGGCAATATCATTAATGAAACACGTAAGACACATGTCACCTCCACGTGCCAGCTGTCTCGGAGCCAACCCTCAGCACTCACCAGCAAAGCAGACTGCACTGTAAAGGCAGCCCCTTATCCCTGTCTATCAAAGCCTGGCAGCTGCTCTCAAGGGCAAGGGAAAATGCAAGTAATAAAGCAATAAACTAATAAATAAATAAATAATATATAATTATATTTTTATAATATATAATTATAATAAATAAATAAGTGATAAATAAATAAATAATGAAGCAATAAAGTAATAAGCAGTAATGAAAGTTCCACCATATAAAGCATAAGCAGGACAAAACCACCAAGGGTAATGAAAAAAAGGAAGAGAGAGAGGGGAGGAGGTAGGCACCCACTTTCTCGGATCTGCTGGTTGATGAGAGCTTGGTCGTTTTCTAGTTCCCGCTCTGCTTTGATCTGTCCCGCCAGGATCTGCTGCTTCAACTCCTCGACGTAGAACTGCTGCCGCTGAATTTGTTGCCTGTGGAAAGCTTCCTGCTCTCTCAGTTTCTGCTGGTACTCTTCATGCACAGCATCTATCGCTCTGCTGTTAGAAATGGTGTTGGTGAATTTAAACTAGAATAAGTTACTAAATGTTTGTAATAAAACAGTCATCTTACTGGATACAGATATACAAAATCAAAACTATTGCCTTGTCCAGCAGGAGAACATGATGCCAAAAAATGGCTATGGGAGCATAGCTGTGCATGTGCATGTCACAGGAGGGCACAACTCCACACGTGTCAGAAAAATCATGGACTTTCTCACAATGAAGCAGAAAAATTGCATCGCCAGAAAGATCACAGCAAGAGAACTCAGAACTTTTATCCTCTGTCATTTTGCTGTAGATCTTTGTGTATTATTTTTTACAGTAATCATTTCATTTTATTCTCATTATATAGGAGGTGCTTCACCTAAGTACCTCAAAGTTCTTCGTAGAAATAACAGATATTCTTCCCTTTAAGATCAAAAATATTTGACCTGGAATAGGCTACAGGAATGGCTGAGATTACACTGGACGTCTGTGGCAGTACCAAGAGAAAAAGAAAAGCTATCTCAATAAGTACCTCTTAAAAGTTTTCTATCCCTTTATACTACTCTCTTACCCAATTCTCTGCCAGATGCCACCACTACATTAAGTTACTGCTTTTATATTTGAAGTAGAATTACAATCAGAGAAGTGACTAACTTGTGAAAAACTTGCTCAAAATCCCTTTGGCAAGTTTGTTTCCCAACCATGCACCAAAAATTACACACACACATGCCCTTTGAAACAATCAAACTTGTCTTAGCTTAGAAATAAGCTTAATACTTAGTCTTAGTTTAGTAGAACCAGTACCCACTGGTAGTACTGGCTGCCCACTGACACTCTGGAAAAGTTATACTCCATCCTTCTGCATAACAGCAAATCCTTAAAGTTACATTTATGGAGGTGATGCATGATGTAAGCTTGCCTTTTCTAAACAACTTGTTGCATGTAACCTCAACAAATTACATTTTTAAGTCTTGATTTTTTTAATGTTTTTCTAATGAATTAAAAAGCATATTGAAGTATATTCATTATTCTTTTAAAGAGAAGAAAGACATCAAAGCCTTAGAGAGCCCCTGAAGCTATAAAGAAAACGAAAATATACTTTTAAAGGGAATGCTGTGGCCATTACATGTTCTTGGTAAAATCACTCCAGAGGCCGCCTTCAAAAGCTTGTGAAGAGCATTTGGCCTTTGCCACACAGACAAGCATCAGATGCTTGAAAGATGCAGGTACATTTATCCAAAAGGGCTGAGGAAGATTTGTTAAACTTATCAGATGCCCAAACAGTCCAGTATTAGAAGAGCTGATTTATCATGATCAGCAATATTCCACTAGACCCGAGCAAACTCAACAAGTCAACACCAGTTGACACAGGCTGACAAAAAACAGAGCTTGATAATAAAACACTAAATAGAGAAACCTTGTTCTGCAACTGTTTTCCAAAACTAGATAGAATAAGATTCCTTTTTAAAAAATCTCTTACGTTATTCCTGTTACTTTTTGCTTGTCCATAAACCCACCTAGAGTATTTTAAACTGCTTTCAAAACTGAAAACTGAATCATTTAGGCCTATGAAATAATTTGAGGTTGTATTTCAACACCAAGACCTCAAGACGCTCTGCAGAGGTATTTAGGTAACATCTGTGGGATGTGGGAGAGGGAAAGCCCCAAAGCCCATTCCCAACGGGCACATTTGTGTGCACACGAGCACGGTGCTGGGCTGCCCACGCTCCTGCATCCCCGGGCTTCCTAAGGACAAGGAGCACAGAGGCAGAGCTGCACCGTGCTCGTAACCTGGCGTAAGAGAAATACGTCCTACTATTACTTATGCTGGGATGATGCAGTTGGTTGGTATGAATATCTCATAAGTTAAAGCTTTACTGCAAAAGTAGGTGGATTGCTTTACCATCGGTGAAAGTATATATATTAGTTGCTGTTTAGCTGCTATTTCAGTGTCTTTGCCTCATTTCCTCACTGTAATATTGCCAAAAAAGCAAGTAAATAAAATACCCCCAATGCAGCAGTGAAAACATGTTCAAATTCCTGAATATACAGACTGAACACTAGACAGTCTTTTACAATGTCTTCTCTTAAAAATGCTTTTCTCAAGTGGAACAAAAGATAATGAAAATGCATGCACTGCCACTTACATAACACAGGTATGGCAGAAGATGGATTTTTTTTTTTTTAACTGATGGTGAGACTACAGCTCTTGAAAATAAAATGCCTGGCTGCTTTGGGCTTGAGATATAGACCTGCCTCTCTCCGACACTGTTAAAACTAAGAACATGAATTCAGAATATTTCTCTTGCACTTTTGAACACATCACGTCAAGTCAACACACGCTGCTGGCTCATGAAAATAACACCATAAACTGAACTGAAATATGACGTGACAACAATCCTAAAAGCCTGGTAGCTGAATCCCCAAATAGACAATTGATATTTACCACTTTGTAAAATACATATTTGAATAACTAATTAAAGCAAATCCAAATATCATTACTGTAAGAAAAAACAAACACACATAATCCTATTCTGAAATAGGTAGGGGAGAACATTCATTTTCTTCTTCTAAAACATGTCTTAAACAAGATGCACTAGTAAGATTTAGACTTGAAATGCAGGAATCCTGTGGTGCAGGAATGAAGCACAGCCCCATTCCTGCTCTTGCTGCGTTCCTTCCTTCCCCATAAACAACCTGCGCTCGGTGCAGTTCTAGCAGGAAATAAAACACAACCACCACTGGACAGACATAACAAAATCGGCTTCATTTCTGCAGCTAGCAACACTTTTCTCATACCTAAAAGCTCAGTTTCACAGGACTAGCATTCCGTGGCATGCAGCACATGAAAAGGCGAGCAAAATCCGTAGGAAAGAGATAATCCTGAGGAGAATTTCTTAAGTACATGCAGATTCCTAGGTGCAGCAAATGCAGCAAGAAGTGTCAACAGTTTCCCCTCCCGCAATTAAACAGTGAGCAAAACGACAACGGCAAGAAGGCACCAACCTTAAACTTAATATGACAACAAATCGCTGTGAAAAATCTCCCCTGCGGGCCGATTCTGCTGGGCCGGCTCCTCCAGCTCCCCGTCCTCGGCACGAAGTTTGGGCGCCGCGCGAGCCATTGGCGGCGGCCGCGGCCGGCCGTGGCGCGCGGCCTGCGCTGCCGCCCGCGCCGCTGGTGCAGAGCGCGGCGGCCGCTACCGCAGCGCGCAGCTCGCAGTCACTATGGCAGCGCGCCGGGGCCGCCCTGCGAGCGGCACCGCCGAGCCGCTCACAGGGCAAGGGTAACAAGGAAAATCCGCGCTCAAGGCGGAAAATCCCCCGTTTTCTCAAGTATATCCTCAGGCAGGGAGGTTGGCGTCCTCTTTCTTCTGCCTGCCTGTGCTCCAGTCCCGCTTTACCGAGGGTTTGTTCCGGGAGAGGGAGAGTTAACAGCGAAGCAGCGCAGGAGATTCTGGCAAGCCGTCCTGCATGTCCGGAGCAACCCTGAGGCCGGGCTAGGAACCCCGGCACCCATCTACGCTTCCCGCCGCCGCATCCCCACACGCATCCGATGTGGGGCCGGTGCGGAGCAGCCCGAGCGTCTCAGCTCCCGCAGTGCAGGACGTGCCCCTCTCAGGACGTGCCCCTCTCCAAGCTCTCCCTTCTCCCCCAAAAGGGAAGGGAGGGTGGTGGAGAAGCGGTGATGAAGACCTTGCCTCATCACTCCCTCAGCACCCGAAATCCAGGCCCGTTATGCAATGCCAAGCGAAAGAAAAGCCAGGGAAGAAGCAGCGACAGAGAAATCTCTGAAAACAAGCAGCAGGGTTGGAAGCTTTCAGAAATAACACACCTTTGGGAACGCGCACGCAAAGAGGAATCCCCTCCAGGGAAACCACCAGTAGGCAAAATGTCACACACAGTTTTCATGAGTCAGTTTACTTAAGTAAAAACACATATTTGGGGTTGATTTTAGCTGCTTTCTCATGGAAAAAGCTCTTTTCTTCCCTTTGCCCAAACTCTCCAAACAAAAAGTAAACGACTTGTCGAGCAACCCTTGGAATTTTCCTGTGAAACAGGCCTCTCGCTTTGGCAAGGAATCCCAGGCACAGACACTCACTCCAGTAAAGGTCACTGCTGCCTTCCAAATTCCAGGTCAGCTGGGATACAAACCAGCACGGTTCCTATCCTTACCATTCCAGCTGCAGAGAGTATCACTTAGCTTCCCTGTTAAACCATTATATTTTATTTAACTTGAGTTTTAGAGCTGCTATGAGCACACTTACTTGGAAAATAAAGTATACGAGGGCTCTTTTAAGAGATTCAAAAAATTTCTTTAACGTACGTTTGTAAAGCACTTGGAGATTACTGAACGAAAGCAGAATATTATGTCTACAAATGCTAGTTGGACATGTTAATTATAAATACACTACAGTAAGGATCCTATTGGGATGTACAACACCAGATGTTTTATCTATAGACATTTTTTCCTTTTCCAGTTCAGTAAAATTCACAAATTCTTTAAGATGATTTTTGGTTTAATTCAGCTGTTTGGGCACTTTCAGAGAAAAGCAAGCTTAAACACATTCCAAACAACTAAAATTCCTACCCAGTGCTGTTTAGAAGAGCCTG
The DNA here is from genome assembly GCF_003342845.1 of Nothoprocta perdicaria. Lineage (NCBI taxonomy): Eukaryota > Metazoa > Chordata > Aves > Tinamiformes > Tinamidae > Nothoprocta > Nothoprocta perdicaria. Next base: position 395,098 of record NW_020454416.1, read on the forward strand.
GCTTTGACCTCCACTTACTTTGCTGCCGCTGCATTCCTGGTCTCCAGGTCCAGCTCCTGGCTTGTTTTTCAGGCCAGGCTCTACCAGAGGAGGTGTTAAAGCAATGGCAGGGGCAAGAACCACATTCCTGTGTCCTGCCAGGCAACGACGGATGCCATTCCCAAGCAGACACATGTTTCTTGGCTGAGGGTATGCAACAGAAATCTGAACTGCCGGAGCTCTTCTGAGCAGAGGATGTGAGCAAGCAGCCAGCAGGACCTCTTCTTAGGGAAAGTTTCACGCTTGTAGTTTTGGTATTTGCATTCAGTGGTACAGATTTGGTTTCTCTCTCTTATTTCCCCATATGCTTTAACATAAAATTCAAGTCTGTACCAGCAATTCAACCCCATGAGAACTGATGAGAAAAATAAAGCAATCATATTGACTGCACAGGAAACATGAGACTGTAAGCAAAGATTATCATAATGTAGATGTCGACATGCCCCGGAATAAAAATCCCAGAAGAAAGCAAAACACCCTCAGTTCCTAATTAAAGAGTACTTAACCCCATGGAAGCCCAGCATTTTCTGTATGATTTCTGTGTACAGCTGCTGTTTTTTTGCCTTTTTTTTTTTTTTGAATAAAAGAATGAATTGCATTCTATGATAGGACTTGTTTTTCACACCCTTCTCTAACGCTACTTTCATCTCATCAAAAGAAAACCCAGTTCAATGATTTTTCGATAGACTAACAGGTATTCACAATAGCTAACACTGGCATCAAATTTATATATTTTGGCTTCTTTCATGTTCTTAATCGGTGTTAATTTAGCCATAAACCTCACTGTATTTCTGCCTTCAGGCCACAGGTTACACATGCCACAAAGGTGCAAACCATTTGCATACAATCAAGTAGGAAAAAAGATCACAGCAGTAGAGACTCTTCTGCAACTCAGCTGCAAGTATGGATTTCTGTTTCAATGTGGTAAAGTCAAATGAAAGCTTACAGCCTGGTCTGCATCTTCCCCTTAAGGAAATCATTGCAGCACTGCAAAAAGGCAAACCAGTGGGGCCAAAAATTCAGCATGATTTAGATGTGTTAACTTTAAATAATTTTCTTACCTTATTTCAGCAGAACATTTGCTTCCTTTGTGGTTTGTACATTTTTGACTGCAAGCATAAAATCAGTAAATTATAAAGAGGTTCAAAAAGACAGCAAGAAAACTTTACTGGAGACTATCAAACACAGAGATGCTCTTATAATTTCCCATAGAAATCCCTAAGATGCAGCAGCTTGCTAAGAGCTGTGAGGGTCTATCAGAAGAACCATCATCCATGTATATGTGTGTGCAAGGCGTGTGTGGTTATACACACAGGCACACACACACTTGCTTACCATGGTCTTGCATCCCCCTCTAAACATCTCTTGCTGACACCGAAGACCCTGGCTGGACCTTTTTATTTATTTAGAGCTATATTCCTGATTACCAAGCACACCTTTTAGTATCTTACATTGACCTGTCTTCACAAAGACTACGTTGAGAGACCACTTATATCTCATTCTCATATTACAGAATGTAGGCTAGATGTCAGGATGATAAACAGTTCTGCCCACTTTAGGAGCAAAACTACCTGTCTGAGCAGAAACAGATGCTTACTGGTTACTGTAGAAGACTAAAAGCTCACCTTCACTTCGGTTCACCTTTGCCAAAAAGCTATTCGGGTAAAATAAAAGACTAAGACTAGGTTATTTCAGGTGGAAAAAAAAAACCAAAACAATATTAGATGTATTTTTAAAAATTTTATTCCTGTAACAGATGGACATTCATAAAATACCAAGTGAATGCAATAACATAATGCTTTTCATTTTCAGTGAAAAAAATCATTCAAAACCCTGTGATGCTGCGTTGAAACAGTCAATACAAGCCACTCTACAACAGGTTGGAGAAGGTGTATTTTTTATTCACTGCTCAATTAAAAAGGAAAAAGACTTGTGCTACAGGGCATTTGTGATTAAGCAAACCTGCTCAGTTCTACAACAAATTAGCAGGGGAACTGAATTGGTAATAATGGTAATAGCTACTTTCAGTAAACCATAATTCATATCCAAAAAAATTCCAATATGTGCACTGACGCAAGAACTGATGTAAAAAAAAATAGTAGATTATTCTGGTAAATCAAAACAACTAAAATGCAGATGTGCAAATGAATGGAATTAAGACTGCTCGGCAATCTCAACCAAGGCACATCCTTGACTGTCTATCAGTATTGATTGTGCACCAATAAATTTTTCATATTTGTTGTTTGGATATACAAGGTTGTAAAATTAATCAGCAGACTCAGCTTTCCTGGACACTTATTTTCTTTCAAAGAGATGTAAACATTTTGGGACCTATTCTGTGTAAAATTCATTTTTCTCTTAAACAAGTCCTGGTTCCAGGTGTTACCCCACACGACAAATAGCTTTTTTCAAACTTACTTTTCAAGAAGAGAAGGACTATAGCGAGGAGAAGGGCTGAAGTTTCCATCCAAGTTGAGCCAGTCCAAAGTTCCACAGCTCAGGCCTGCTGGGGGCTCCGTAAGCTACAAAACACACAAAATAAGAGCAAGAAGAACAAAATATCACAGCGAGCCAGGAGCTTCCAACTTCTCATGAGTATCACTGCTGCTACGTACAATGCTGCATAACATGCATGGGAGTTTACAATGCCATTACAGTCCTGCCTAGTCTTTGCTAATTTGCAGAAGTGTTAAGTATGTGTTACTGAGCACATCTTTCCCTGTAGCTCTTGTAGCATGCTTCATTAATCAAGAAATAAAGAACAAGAGAAAGTCAAAGTTAAGCTCTTTATCTCATCTACAAAAGTGAGTACAAAAGGACAATTGAACAAAAAGTATAAAATGCTACTATGTGTTACTATGTGATAATCTGCTTTAAAAGGATGGTTCTTGTCAATATCAGTTGGCAACATGACTATATCCTTAACCAGAAAATTTACATCTTTTTAAGTTAGGGTTTTAATTAGACATATCACTAATTTTATCAAATTATGTAATTTTACTTCAAAATCTTATTTAACTTGCTGATGAAAGAATAACTTGCAGTAGTTAGTTCCTGTGAACCAATAAATATTTTATTTTTTATGTATCTAAGTGCTTTCAGAGATAAGAGCACTCAGGCACTTATTCCTGTAAATTCTCCATTTCTTCCAGCACATCCCATTCCGGACAGCGAAACAGTAGTGTAAAGAGGATAATTCAGAAAACTATCAAAAGTGGAAAGATTCTAAATTGGTCTTTTAACTGCAGCATTCTGCTTTTCTCCTTCAATCCCTTGTAGACACGACTAGAAATAGGAAACGCTAAATTATTCAGGAGATCTGCATCATCTTTTGCTAAGCACATCTGAAAGAAGGAGTAGTGTCCTCTCACTAAAGGTTTAGTGTCATTAGAGACCATTAGATGGAGGAAATGAAGCAAGTGAATACAATGACGTGAAGAAATATTATCTCCATCAGGCTTTCTGTTAAGAGGGAAAATAATCAGGAAAATCAATGGAGGTATTAAGAAAAAAAAATACAGAGCCCTAGAACTTACTGATCTCTTTTGTCTTAAGATGGCAGCTTCTGCTGGGTGGTTGAATCTAAATTTATGAACCTTGCCAAGGACAACAAGGGCCCCTGTAAACAGACAGCAACATTATTACAGAGACATAATTCACCAAACATTTAATGCAGCATGCGCTAATTGTGCCTAACTGATATACCAGGAGGTTCTAAACTGTGGTAGAGAGACTACTAAATATCCAAGCTACTATTAAACAGTATGTAGTATTCTCACAGGCCCAAAGCAGAGAAATATTCTTTCCACCTTGCCACTATGGACCAAGTGCACTTATTTTTCAGTAACAGCATCCAAGCAAACTACTTGTGGGAATCACTGGTGTAACATCTGCAGGTTCAGCATGAGAATAAATACCCTCTTCAGTTTAAAGACTGGTGTGACTCTACATCAAAACCATAACCAATCAATTGCCAGAAACTTGTGGATGCAGCTGGATGAAAATCCCCCCAAAAAGCAAGCCTTACCTTGCGACAACCGGCACGATCCTGTGACCTTGCATCCATTCACAGCGCAGCGCGCGCCCTGAACCGGTCGCAAAGTCACAACCCCACAGTTGTTGTCTATCATGCAATGGTCCCTCTCAATCCACTGCCCCTGCAAAACTACAACATATAGATTCTTTTCACTTCATCTGCTCCTCTTCTTTCTTTTGAAGCACTGTGTGCTGTTGGACCATGTAATGGTGCAGGCTGTACCCCCAAGAACCAGCTCACACCCAGGACTGAGGGAGAAAACTCCCCCTTCTTCATCATTATCTCCTGATCATTAGCTCAGGACCACTTCACAGAAACATGTACTTGCTTGAAAATGCTTAGGCTGCTCTTCCAACGTATTTCTAGCTCTGGAAACGTTATGAGACTCTTTGTGATTTGCAAGCTAATGGGCTAAGTCTTTTATCGTGCTGAAATTTCTCACTGCTACTATGGTCTTATTTTAAAAGTTAGTATTCTACTTGGAAGAGGACAATTAAATTTTTGTGGAATATACCAAAGTGGAAACATTTCCAGCTTCAATATAAATTTTCCACACTCTATCATCATTTGTAGCTCTTGAGAATCCGGCTATTAAAGTTAAGGCCAGAAACGAAATGAAATAAAAGATGATCAGAGTCACTTGGGTTTAAAATCTTTAATGCTATGACCAAGGACAGCTGAAAGGTATTTGTACTGTATCATGACCACCTGTGCCATTAGGCACAGCAAGATTAGTATCATTAGAACAAGATATTTTTAATCTTTAATGTAGCACTTTGCAAATGTGAGGAAAATTGTGAACAGACCCCAATCATTTTCATGGACTTTTTGACCTTATAAACTGCAGCAAAAATTAACTGCAAGGTTATTGCCAACTTGAACAGTTATGCTATTCTGCCTCCCTTGTTATATACAGAAAGCTGACAAACAGCAACATTACCTAGCTAGTACAGAAGGCAAAAAAATTCTCCTGGTTTGACATTATACTATCAAATAATTTGCAAATCTTTGTCTCTTACCAATGTCTTGATCCTGATCTGAATCACTTCTTCCAATTTTGGTTGTTCCTTCCTAAACCAAGAAAAAAAAAAAGCCCTAATTTAAAAATCAGCTACTGAAGGCAAATTACACATAATGATTAAGAAAGCTCTGGTACAGCATCTTAGCAAATACCTGAAATAAATGACCTCTGACAGGCTTGCTTAAAGCAAACTGCAGCCACTACTATGTCAAACTTGAGCCTGTGCCCCATAGTGATGCTAATGCTCTTATGCTGCTGTTCCTTCAGCTTCACCTGCTGCAACCCTAGTACATGAAGTAATTTGATATTGATTACTCTACATGAAAGAGTGAAAGACAATTCCAATCAAATGACTGCATAGCTCATCTTAACATACTGAGGTATATGGTCATTTATCTGTTAAAGCCTTTTTTAATGTTTTACCTTCTTTTAGCAGTGTTTCTTGACAAAGGGAGGAATTCCCAAGGCATATTACAGAGCCTTAGAATGAGGGATTACTTCCTCCCTTCACTTTTGGGACTACTTCAATTTTCCAAAATCTTTGTGAAGAAAAAAGTATGTCTTTTTCTATGCCAATACAAACAAATGCCTTATTTTCAAGTTACGTAAAAAAGTAGTCAGTTAAATTATACAGAAAATATTTGCTTTTGTTAATGAAAATCAGAAAAAAAGAACAGAATCTCAGAAAGAAAAGTCCTTTAAGCACAGGCACAGCATTAATTTGTACAATTAATGCTACAGAATAAGTGAATAAAAGAGTAACACTGCTTGTTCTGCCTGATGTGAAGACTGCTATTATGTCCACACTCCCTAAAAGTATAAAGTGCTGTAATATTTTAAAGCCCTAATATTTAAGGAGATGCTAATGTTTTACCTTCTTGCTGCTCAGATAAAGGTAATAGACACCAGAGTTTAAAAGATGCAAAGCGCAAAGAAAAGAAAAGGCAGCATCTAGGAGCAAAGAAAGAGGGGACAAAGATGTTAGTGTGGAGAAAGAGACACTGGTTAATAGCTTCTAAAGGTGGCTCTAAGTTTCATTATTAAAATTAATATTGTTAAACAACTTTGGTCATTGTTACAGTTAGTATTTGAAAATATTTTCTGTCCCTAAGCTGGTGCACAATGGAAAAAAAAGTTTGAGTAACCACGATTACATTAAGTAAATATTTAATGTTATTTTAGGATTCAGTAGGTCCAGTAGGATGTTGTTAAGCACTTAATGTTACTAGTTAATACTACTATAAATAAAAACTACTATAAATAAAAACTACTATAAATAAAAACTACTATAAATAAAAACTTGGTACAATTTTTCTGTGTTGTTCTGGAGAAAATCAGTACTGCTTCTCTTTCAATTAAATGAAGAATAGTATTATTTTTATCTCAAATATTTGTTGCTACTTTTTAAAAAGGGAAGAAAAAAATGAAAAAACAACAAGCCACTCACACATGCACAAGCACACTTGATTTGTCCTCATGTTTTGTGTGCAAAAACTATTTCCATGATTATTTAGGGTACTTGGACATCTTCTTTACTTACCACATGAAAGTTTGTGGAAGACTATTTGATAACAAAAGAGGTCAGCTTATTATTCCAGTCATTCTGTTTTGTTTTGCCTAAGTGTTAAAGAACATCCTCTTTTGCCTTCATTTTTGGGTATCCCATTTCACTGTGATTTTCTGTTTCTCCATATATTTGTTCTTCTGGATTGTGGCCTTTACTTTCTGATAGCTGTTATTATAAGCTTAATGCTACCTTAATCACTCTCCCACATCCCCAAAGGAAACATACATCTTGTTATCAAAAGGAAAAATAAGACAAGTGATAATATCTCACCCTGAGATGATAGAAGACCACTCCTGTACTGAGGATATCATCATCCATTGCCATCAGATGAGGTAAACTAGAATCTATTGTTACTCCAACTTTTTCTTTGTTGATGTCCACACTGTATTCTTCCATGATGGTTTTCCTGTCTGTCCACTTATTTGTCCAATCTTTGGTCAGTTGCTCGATCTTAAGGGAAAGTAGGATTAAAAAAGTGTTTTCCTTTTTAGTAAAATTATTTCACCAGCTAAAATGAAGTGCAGGTGCATTTTTAAATGCATTACCTTTCTGTGGTAGAAAAAAATAATCAGGTAAAAACTGTACTGCTATTTACCCACATAGGTTTAGCCCACAGAAGACTTTTTCCCAAAATACCAGCAAAATATCCCAAAATACCAGGATCATGCTAACTTTTTGATTTTCAGATTAGGTAATTTGCCCATCTGATAGACTTAAGCAAAACCAAAACATTCAAAACCTCCTCAGGTCCATACGGATCATAACTTAAATTGGGCTTTAATTGGACTGCACAATAGTTTCCTTTAAATGAGTTGGAGAAGCTTAATCTTAGAAGACAAAGTACACCTCTATAACGAGCTATTGTGATACAGTTACACAGTTTCAGACAAGGAGTAGATTGTGTGGACTTAATGGGACACTGTTCATCACACACCACTAAGGACACACGAACACTCATCACAGAGTGGCAGAGAACACCCAACACCCATTAATGGTGGCAGTTTTCTACACGTTCCAAACACATAGGAAAGAGTTAGGATAAAACATTTTCACCAGTGCAGTTTCAAAACCCTGGCGAGGCCACCAGATGGGACAGGGGTGGGTTACAGCATCCAACAAATCACACGCACCTTCATTTCGTTCTGAAGAACCAACTCGGTCAGATTTCCGTCTCTGTCATCACTCCAGGAAGGACTGGAATTCCTCTATACAAACAACAAATGCGGAGAACCATGTGCAGGTTTCCTTATTCGCTAGAAAATGGACACATATTTGATGCTTCCTTCTAAATTTGTTTGTGACCTCCTTTCTAGTTATTGCACACAGGTCTTTGTGGAGACCTGGTGAGAGAGCATTAACAGAGAGACACTGCTGTGCAAATGAATCCTGGAGTCTAGCTTCAGTTTCTCTCAGAAAAATATACTCCCTGTGGTATGGGAAGCCAAAAAACTATTATTGTTTCAAATTAAAAACCACATAGAGTGAGAGCTGTACTGTGAGGGCTTAGAGTCATGCACGCTTTCTTGTGGAGGAGAGCAACCTGTGCCTTCATGGTCTGCTAGATTGCTTTTTGTGGGGGGAAGAGTCTGGCAGGGAAATTGCATCAATGCTCCACGTTTTGCTTTGTCTTGGTGCTCTCTATCCCTAAACAAAGCCAATATTTTCCAGGATTTCTTGGCAGCAAAACTGTCTGACTCCACAAAAAACGACAAGCAGGCCCTTTCTAATCATCACACAACAACTTATACTTTGGGATTACTAATTTAACGCCAGAAAAAGGAGAAATTACAGAAAAGCAATTAGCTTCATAATCATTTTGAAACTACCCAAAGAACAATGCATTTTTCCTCTAGTTACAATGAAGCTGGAAAGGAAAACAGACAAGAGGAAGCCGGGGACTACTGCTCCTTGGAGCAGCAGCACTTCTGCAGCTGGGGGAGATCACACGTACCAGCTCAAAGCTCAGCAGCATCGTCTTTAATCTATCGATTTCTTCGCGCAGTTCTCTGATCAGCTTTACATTCGCGTCCTGAAACATTGAGACACAGAAATGGGAAAAATCCAAAAGCCAGGAGCTTTTATTATTATTATTAATAATAATAATAATATTATTTTTGCAGGCAACAGTGAATAGGACCAGGCAAAGCTGCAGCTGGTCCCCTGCTTAGGGGCAGGTGGCTCCGGGGAATTTCTGTTCATGAGATTTTCATCTTCTCTCTTTACTGAGCACAGATCTAACAGCATCTGTTCCCATCATCACAACAGCTGAGCACATCACTGCTTTTATGGATTTAACCTCAAAATAACCCCACGGGGACACAAGTTGGGATGCTATTGGGAGAGGTTGTGTGTAACAAGAGGCTATGCCTCGAAAACCATGTTTACTTGCATGTGCCCTGTCAGAGTTGAGAATTGTTGCTGCCAAAACCAAACACACTATTGTCACCACTAGTAATGTCTGAAAAATATTCTTATAGGTGCTGGTAATACTGCCACATATTCAATTTGGGAAACTCTGGATTGGAAGGGTTCCTTTTCTACCTAAAATTTAATACAATATCTGTGGGAAAGCAAGTAGGTAAGTTAGATCCCTAAGATTTTATCCTTTTACTTAAGGATAAAATTTTGTTGCAAACTTTATTTCCAAAGATCTAGAAACTACTGGAATACTGTACAATGCTCAGATAACTATAAATTAGATTTAGTCAGTCACAAAAGTACAAGGTCCAAAGAATGAAACGGACCTAGGAATAGGTAGCTTGGAGATTAATTCAGGGAGTTGTACGAGCAGAACTTGATCACAGAAGTCATTTCACTGAGCTTCATGGTATATGGAAAAAGTAAAGGAAAAGGCTTTTAGAAAACCCAGGTCCCATAGAATTTTATTATAGTAAATAAGCCAGGTTGCCTGAGTGAAGTGGAAGGGATTCAGTATGAATACTCCAATTCTACTGTTGAACCAAAAGCTATAAATCTGGTCTAACACAATGATATCTTTTGCTTTTCTATAGTGTTCCCTAGTGAAGGGAACTAGTAAAGGTGTGAAGTCAAGTGTTTATTCAAATGTTGAATAAAGAACTTTTGTGAAATCTTAAGACGGTCTCCTTAAAAGAATACCCTGAGATATAGTCCTTAAATTACACCATCAGTGCAAGACTGCAGTCTCCTGCAAATGCTCAACTGAAGAGCAGCAGCTCACGGGTTTTATACTTCTAGCATGTATAATCCCAGCTTCTGATTACTGAGCTATTTGAACTTTGCTGTGAAGACACAATAACATATTTTCCCTTGGAAAATTTTTTAGCTCTCATCAGGAAGCAGTAAGAATATTTTTAGTTCTCATCAGTGCATTATCTAAGGACTACACAACCGCTAGCACACTATTTTGACAGTGCATGTTTGGGAAAGTCTTAGCAGAGTTCTTTTAACATGCCTATGGGCAGCATTGTCTGTTTATAGTTACAGGTTAAATAGTAACAAATGAGCTAAACAGCTCTGTAAACCTGCCAATATTCAGAAAAAAAAAAAAGCAGAGTAAATGTGTGTCAAAACAATTCAAAGAGAAGGATTGAAACTGAAAGGATAGAGAACATCTGAAGGGTGTGAAATTTTAAATTTACTGCAGTTTAAATCATTTAAGAAATGATTTCTATAATATCTAAGATCTTACTGAGTTTTGATCAACATGAGAAAAAGAGGAATGATTTTTATTGACAGTGCACATATACTGAATAAAGAATACACAAATATCATTAAAGAACACTCACAAAAAACTGCACAAAAAAGAAAAGCAGAGCTCAAAATCTCACCTCATTCACTCTGGGCTTATTAATTATATTTTTGGCATTAGACGCATATCTTAAGGTACTCATGGTCTCGTTATAGCTGGAGCTGGCAGGAGAGATAGCTACAGAGAGAACATAAGCACTGATATTATTAAATCTTTTTGAAAACCTAAGGTCTTTTTTAGTTGGTCATCTTTAAAAACAAAACTAAAAATATCTTGAGTGATATTTCATCCAACTCACAGATTGGTTTCTCCAGGTTATATTTACAAGTGAATAAATCAAATAAAATCATAGCTGCAGCCTTGGAAAGATTCATTTCCTATGCTTAATTTCATGCACGATCAGCACACCTTTTCCTTTCAACCCTATTACTCCTTGCATATCCTACGAAGGATAAGGATTTGAAATCTGACCGTGTGAAAATGTTCACAAGTGATATAGCTGACTTTGCACTTCCACAAAGACGTATTTTACAGGTCTAATCCCACGCAAAAAAACTTAACAACGGATAGAAACCGGACTCACTGGCAATCATAATGGTCTTGGAGTTGCCTCCTAGGCTGTCCTTGAGCAGCCAGGTGAGGATGGAGTCGCGGTAGGGGATGTAGGCCTGGCGCCTGGCCCCGCCGCTGCTGCCCGAGGAGGGGCTGCCTCCGTGACTGCTCTCGCCCTCGCTCGTTAGGGTGTTTATGCTCTGGCAGCTGCTGAACATCTGCGAATTTTGCGCTGAAAGAAAAACATGACAGAGTTCATGAAATAAGATATCGTCTCCCCATAGCTATTTAATTTTATTAAGAGTTATTACGGTTTATGAAGAAGTTATAGAACAGTTCTGCTCGGCTTCTTATTATAAACATAGATGAAGATTAAAACATAGCACACAGGGATTGAGTCCTATAGTTTTATTACTATTCTTTCAACATAAAGAATTAGTATGCTTACCTAAAGTGGAGATGACAATCCCAAGTGTAACCAAGGACTTGTTAATATTGGCACCTTCTGTAATTCGGTCTTTACAGTAACTGGGATCGGCTCTTTCACTGAAGCAGACAAGCATGGACAAAATAGAACAATGTTTAATAATTAATCAGTGTGAAAGCACCTTTCTTGTTCTTTTGATGTACAAGATTAAAAAAATTACAAGTTCTGCAGGTAAAAAGATATATATACTTTGAAAACTATAATGGGAACGTTGCTCTCAATTCAAAAAGCCCAAGCAGTCATTAAAGACCATAAGCACAAAATACTGTTGGAGACCTATCAAAATATATCTTCAAGTCTGAACTGGACAACCTCATGAAAGTGGCTCTAAGAGAACAAGTTACATTACAAAACTCTGTAAGCATGGCTTGGATCCACGGAAAAAAAAAAAATATAGATTCACTCAAAACTACTTTCTGTGCTCACCTATTTTACCTTATTGAGAAAGAAAAAATGTCACATTCTGCAGCTATCCTACAACTCCTAAGTACCATGTCCACCTTATCAAGTTCTGCCACATCTCACTCAGCCACACATTCCCCACCAAAACGTGTAACAACTGAGCTCAGGGATTGGGAGCTGCTGGAATGTGAGCACTGAGCGAGGACAGCAGCCCCGCTCCGTGGTGGGCAGCCACGAGGAGCACGCTCTTAGCCTACCCTTTCCAAGCTTGGATTTGGCAGCTCCTCTGCTAGTTACTGGAAACTTGCTACTTGCATGGTAGCAGTTTCTGAAAGAAATCACACTAAATGTCTGCAGCAGCAGCCCACCAGACCTGAGGACCGAGGAACTCCAGTGAAATCCAGTACTAAATAAAGAAGAATGGATGACAAATGCAATGTGAACTCCATGTGTCTTGTTCCCATGCACGCAAATTAGACTTATTGTTATTATGAGATTTTAAAATAATAAGAGCCAACTTCTAAGCCAGTAATACCAGTATTTGCCCAGAGCATTATCTTTTTTACCCTTCACTATATTATTACCTGCCTGCAAGGTCCACTAGGTTGATCTTGCTTGCAATTTCAGAGGGGAGATTGTTTTCCAGTATAGCCTGAAGATAAAAATATAAATAGAGAAGATTATCCCTTCTACTTCATTAATGGCAATAAAATTGCTGCCTTCTCTTGTTTGAAAATGATTATACATCCAACTGCCCCACTCTTTCTCTTTGTAGTCTTAGACCACTATGGCCAAACCTTTAACTCAACAGCTTTCTCAGCGGACACAAAAACTACCCTCTTGTGCTGATTTCCTCTCAAGAAAATCTTTACCGCCTGGTGACCGTGAAAGGCTGTCTCGTAGATCTTGCAAAGTTATTTTCCACTAACATTTCCCAAAGTTCCTTTGTAAACTATTGAAAAATCTCCCAAAATGTTCTGTGATTACAGGATGTGAGAAGTGTGAGATAGAAAAGGTCTCTTGGATCACTGAAACACTTCCCTGCCAGGGAAGGATATAATTCCTGCACAGAAAGGCTTCATTGTCTCTGGTACAGCACTGGGTGCCAAATGCTAAGGAGATGAACACAGCTGAAATGCTGGACAGAAACAAAATTTTGGTAAATCTTAAATACTTTAATACTAAGTATTAATACTAAGGAACCTAAATGAGTGTCACAAAACATAACTTTTCATAGCACTGTAGAAGAGGTATTGCCTTTGAAAGGGCTGCTTAAAACTTTTAAGTACTACTTTTAACAGTGAGTCTTTGGCATCACTTCTAACTATAAACATGCACAAAAGAACAAGAACACTTCAATAAATGCTCAAGACATCAGGCAGTGTAGGAAACACATCTGCAGTGTGATCTGAAGGAAATAAGCAACCGTTTCCACCGAGATTACTACAAGCAACACAAAACAGTGGTAGCTAAACAATGCACGACACATTGAATAATGATTTTTCAGAGAAAAGGAAGTTGGATTATTTTTAGCTAACCTGCGTGTAGTGGATGGTGAAGATAGCGTGGGACCTGCTGCTGGCGTTGTGAATGTGCGTAGCTGCTGTGATCCTAGAGAGGAGGAAGAGAAAACTCAGTCAGGAAGGTTCGTCCTCCTGCACGAAAGGCAGCCATGGTGTGGGGAGGGTGCTGAAGCTGCAGAAGGGTTTCGGAGCCCTTGCACAGCCACCACACACAACCTCCTGGTTTCACTGCTGTCCACGGGGCTGTGACTGCAGTTTTGCTCCACCAGAGAAGTGCAGTAGGGAGAGCTCAGTGCACCTGTAGCGGCCAGAGGCTGCTGTTACTCACGCAGTGCTTGCCTGCTGGCCGCCCCTGGGTGCACTGAGCAGCCCCACAACCCTCACCCTCTTACCCACCACAGCGGTGCCTCACAGCAATAAAGGTGCCCAAACTGAGGGAGCAGGAGAAAGTTACTCCCTAAGCAAGCAAGGCAGAAGCACTCAGACTAGTTTCTCACCTCCTACATTACTAGGGTAGCTGGAGGGCAAATTTACAGCACTTCAACTCTGCAGATCCCATGCAAGCATTTTCATGGGAGACTATTCGTGTCAGTCATTTCACCAGGGCATATGCTGCATGTTTCACCAATTTTAACTGTACTAATATTATCTGTATTGGTTGGTTGCTTTGCTTTACATGGCAGGATTTACAATGTGCATTTACAATGTCTTCACATCTTCTATTTCTGTAGTAATACACCCATCATAGCACTACACTGGCAGACTGATCAGAATTTTATTTCTTTGAAAAACTCTCTTTGTATCATAGAGTTATATCTACTGATTGATGCAAGTCAAAGCAGCAAAAATTAGTCCTGCTGCAAGTTCAGCCTTGGCAGTCTCACTGATCTTCTAACATTTCAACCTCACTTTTATTAAGACTTGATAACAGCCTTAGAACTGTGATTTGTATTTGTTGAATTCCCCTTTGAAAATAAGACTCTATTTCCACCACTCAAATGGTAGATGTGTGGTAGCCCTGTAGAAAAGGCAGGGGGGAAATCACTCCACTAACGCGAGCTTAGGTCATTGGTTTCACTGGCAGGCCAGTTCCCACAGTTCTCTCACAGCAATCACGTACATGATTTGGTGTAAAAATTTAAAAAACTTACCTACCACGAGAAAAGGGATGTAAAAAGCAAGACTGTTTTCAGCGGTCTTACCTTTTTTTATGCCAGACAGATGGTAGAATTTTGCGGGTAAGTCAGCAAGGGATTGGCTTTGAAGAAATATGTTAACTAACAAGTTTGTGAGCCCCTGTAGCTATGGCTATGGATAGCATGAGGATATGTGGTATCTTTCAAGCAATAATCATAAAATCTAACTTCCTATCACAAAGCATCAAAGCTGACAGTGTAAAACAGACATCTGTGGAATTAAAATGTGGAGAGAAACGTTAAATAAAGATGGGGTTTGTTTATTTTATAAAATACCTTTTAGCGATTCCTTTCTCCAGAAGTTCTACAACTTGCTTGTAGTCTGTAACTAAATGTTGAGACAGTCCTGCCAAAAATTTAAAAGGAGTTAAATCCATATTTTTCCCAGAAATTTCATCATTCACTGGTGAGTTATAATGATGGTTTATATTCTCACAGGATGCCTGCCTGTTCTGCATATAGTCTCAGAATCAATTTAAATATTTTAATTAGAATAAAACACTGAAGTCCATCCTTTGGATGCAGTGACATTAGCATTAAAATGCCTTTCACTGGCAAGCTGGACCTTTGTCCAACTTATCAGTGGAACAACTATATTTTAAAAATGGCATAGTTGAAAACTCCTCATGGAGATACAGTTATGCCACTGCTATTAATGGGGTACATAGCCTATTCTGGAGCTTGTAGCTGTTGCCTCTGGATAGTGGTTCTGCTTGCATGACTCACAGAGTTAGTACCCATCCACTGTGTGGAATATTTAGCATGTACTTAATTTTAATTAGCATTGAGCCTGCAGCACTGAGTCCTGATGCTCTCTGTTTTCCCCAGACGGTATCCAAATCACGAGATGAAACATGTGGCATTTTATACTTCCTGCTTTCAGGATTTTCAAAAATTTGATTGCATTTTTAAGGAAAAATCCTTAAAAAATACTGCATTGCAGAGCCGAGCGTAGCAGAGCAGTGGCTGTGACTAAGGCAGCCCCAGAGGAGGGCAGCACGTGGCTATGCTGTGGTTGTGCTGCCAGCACCTTGCAAAATGCAAATACCAGCACAGACACAAAATTAACTGCAGCAGCCTCAGACTTCCCATAAATCCAGCTTCATGTTTCCTTTGCATTTTCTGGTGCTAATGACTTATCATTTGCACTGCTGAGACTCCTAAAAAGAGTCCTGGAGTTGTGAGGCAAGACTTACTGTGCAATGCATCCTAGTGAAACAAGTCTTTTCCTGAACATTTTATCTCAAAGTTGGAGTCCAGGGCAATTCCTTTTTTTTTAAAACAAACAAACAAACAAACAAACAAATAACAAAAGAAACCCTTCACTCCTGCACTGATTCAAGTTTTGCTTTTGTTTTACTGTAGGCCACAACAGTGTGGATGACGTGTCAAGAGTATTCAAAAAAACGTGATTTGGATCAAACAATTTATCTACAGCCAGAGTTCAAGCCGCGTTGAATTTAAAAATTCAACATGGTTGAAGTGACTATTTCTGGTATTATTAGAGAGGTTCTCTCCTTAGATGATGATGTCTTGCTTAATTTTAAATGAAAGTGAAATCTAGCACAAAGACAGGAATTTATGTTAGTCCTTTAGCAACTGATACACAGAAAGGAGAGAAAAAAAAAGTATTTTCATTACCTACACTTCAAAAATTTCCATTCCTACAGTGCACATGCATGCACACTAACACACACTAAACACAGAATGATTTTCAAAGAAAAGCATTTCTTCTACTGCATAGCAGTGTAGCTTTCCAGCACAATAATTCCAGAAGCCGTCACATTTTCCATTTGAAAAAAAGGGCCATTATTTTTCGAACCGCATTGGGATTTTTAAATACTGAATGTGGAAACTGCCATATATTGTTCTCAAAGATTATTTTTCAGGATTTTACTTAACTGACTAAAGCAGCTATGACATAATGAAGACACTAAGGAAATTCTTACCTACCTACATTTCCATAAGCACCAGCACACTGAATCTAGCAGAGAGTTCTAAAATAATTTATTTTATAGTATGGTAAATGAAGCAGTGTGAATGGTTTTCAAGAAGAAATCACAGTGTACTTGTGGACAAAGTAATGTTGGAAAAAAACAAAACTAATTTTCAAGTACTATTGAAAGACTGAAAACTCTTCCTCGTCTATAAATCTGCCTTGGTGCAAAGCAGAATCTCCCCCAGAAATCCGCCTCAGAGTAACAAAATAGATTGCATCATTTCCTGATTTAAGAGCGGCCGATTCCTTAACAGTGCAACCATCTGTGAGGGAGAGGCTTGAACCTCTTCCAGCACAAAGCACTGAAACACTTTGAGCATTTTAAGGACTACAATCTCACAGCCTTTACACGGAAAAACGATGGACTGGAAACCAGTCAAAGTACTTAGTGTTGGGAACAGGGATGTCCTGGCTGGGCTTGTAAGTGGAAAATGCATTGCCCGCTATAACAGGGCAACAAAGCGGCCCTAAAAAGGTTAAATTACGATTTTCCCTTCTGTCTGTTCTTCACCCAAGTGCTAACAGTGGTCTGGAAATCCCTGACACCAACCGCTACCCACACTAAAAGGGGGAGCTCCTCATCCATAGGAGCTCACAAGCCTTTCCTGCAAACAGTAAACACAGATGCTTGTCCTTAATGGATTGAATCTTAGGAAATTAATGGAAAATTCCAGAGTTTTACCTGGTGCTCACTACTCTAACGTCCACAGACAGCATCCTGGCTGGAAGGGGGGTACCAGGTGAGCAGCCCTTCTACTCAGGTTGCAGATAAGCCCCTTCAATGTCACATAGCTGTTAAAACCAGATCCTTCACTGTGGTCCTGCACGGGAAGCTACACCTAAAACTGCCACAGGCTTCAGCACACAGATGGCCCTCACTGCAGAGATCAGCCGTTGCTGACTGCAGCAGGACACTACTGCAGCAGTCAAGGGCATTTTGTAGCAGTGCTGTGAATCACCTCATTTCCTCAGTTGCATGCTACTAGATCTGAGCTAGCTGCACTCCTCCCCTGCATGCTGAACACCCCCTGCTTCTCTTACTGCTACTCATTGGGATGTGAAGCAACAAATGCAGCTTGACATAGAACTATGTAACAGAGCTCTTTTATTAATCCCTCTTGCAAGGATTGCCTCAAATATAACCACTACAGTTCTTAATTGCAAAAACTGTATATACACATTTAATTTTTTATATATTTATGTAAAAGGAACTATGTCACCTGACTGCTGCCCCTAGCCACTGACGCACCAGCCTCAAATCACTTCCATTCACATGCTGCCACGCCAGCATGCAATAATCCTCGTGATGCCTTCAACAGAAATATCACTTCATTTTTCATGTGTGAGATCAGTTTTTCCAATAATGTGAATCACATTTATCACTAAAAAACACTTTTTTTTCCCTTACAGCCATTAACACAAAGATTTTTGGAGCCTGACATAAGATACAGAGAAGACACAGATTCTTTTAAGATAAAACATTCATACTGGCTTTAATAATGTGTCTAAGGCCAGCAAACATTACTTAGGTTAACAAGTTTTTGTACTTTCCTCTCATATTAAAGAAAAATCTTATTGAAAGGGAAGTCTTAAGGGATAGTTCAGAACTCTAAGATAAAATTGTTCCATTCAAAATTTTTAGTTGCGTACAAGTATAAAATTCTTATTCAAAAAGGGTAAAATTGAATTAAAAAAAAAAAATCAGAACCAGAAAAGAAGAAGTGACAGATTTAGCCTGGAAGTTTCCAGATGAGGACAGACTAGTGACAAAAGGCAAAGCAGCCCATTTGCAGACCTCTGAGTCCCCAGCCACAACTTCATTTTCTTCTAAAACACGGAAGTTTCATTATATGCAGCCAAAGAATCACTGGAGATAGAGGCTTGAGAAAAGGAGATGGAAACTGCCAAGGAAGGAAGCAGTTTAAAGACCTTTTCTTGTGTGCTGAATGAGCAGCTGCTGAAAGAAAATAATTAGTAACTGTTCCCCACCAACAATGACAGTCTCAGATAACAAGCAGGTAGAGAAAGAATCTTGGAAAGACCTCAATAAAGACCAAGTGTCTACGAACCTACTTTGCAAAGAATGATATGTTTGCCATACTAATGAGACCGTCAATGCATCTATTTTCCAAGACTCCATTGAACGGGCCGCTGATGTGTTGGGAAAGCACAGCTGAAGGAAGCGCAGCGCCAGGCAGCACCCCATGCCTGGGAGACAACCCATGAAACCCTTCCCAATTTTGCTTCTTTCAAATGGGGAACTGGTAGCCACTGGCAGGTCTTAGATGCCCTCTTGGTCCTGGTCCTGCAGGTGTCCTGGGAGCTACAGGCTTCACCCATCACTTGGTCAAGTCAAGCTGTTGTCACATCTCAGCTGAATCTCTACCGTGCAGAGAATTTAAAGAACAGAGCCCATTTACAACCTGCCCCCAAGTGAGACAGATGCACTGAAAATGAAGCTCAGACTCTTACTTTCTAAACAAACTTGCCAACTTTTGAAGCTTGCAGTTTGGAAATGACTCTTCCTACCAATCCTCATTATAAAGCTACTGGCTATGATTTAACACGCTGGTTCTGAAGAAGGTGACTTTTGACAGTCAGTGGTCTGATGCAGTCCAAGGCAGCAGGTAAGCTTTACATTAGGCCCTAAGGAATTTTACCAGGTACAATGGCCAAACTCCCATCTAAAACTATGCAAGACCCTGAAGTAAGTGCATCAGCAAGAGGTGGAAAAAAACCCTACAAGCACAGAACCAATAAGGGAGAAGAATTAAACCAAGATCGATAACTGAAATGGAAAAAATGCACTTTTTTCATCCACTGTCCTCTGCTGCCTAATGTGAAAACTGATTCCACAGAACACACAAAGCCACCCGAACGGCTGCTCTTGCAAGTTTGAATTAAGAGTGGATTTTTTTAAAAAAAATCATATTAAAACACCTGCTTTACCCTGTTTATTAAAACACCTACATTTACAGCATAATGAATGGTCTGGGACACTGTTTTATTGAGGAGGTTCAGACATACTTTAAATTGACTACTCAACACTTGCAACAATGGAAATGATTAAGATTATACCAGCAACCTCTGTGAAGAAATGTAAAGACCAGACATGCATTCACTTGAAATTCTTATGCAATTAATGAAAGTCACTCTTACCTTGTACGTAAGGACCCGTTTCAGGGTGTTCTCGGACTCGAAGGGTATAAGGTTTCTTGTGGTCTGATTGTTTTAACAGATCTCGGACACGCTCGTTATAGATTTCAAGAAAACTGAAAAGATAAGAGAAAGAAATCACATGTAATTGTACATTCAAATGTACATACGATGTAACTACCTGGATCTTTCACTATTTTTTCATGATTTTTCTGCTGATGCATTCACTTTCATTATTGCTGTTACTGCCCCCTCCCATGCAGTGTCTTTCATCTTTCCTCCACTGTTCCCTCCCTTGCCCCAAAACTATCAACATATGAGAAAACATAAGCAAACAAAAAACCCCTTTGCTTTCTTTGATTAGAGGGATATACTTTGAAAATGTTCACACCATTGCACAGAACAGTGACCCTTACCTGACTTTTACCCTGCAAGATGTTGTCTGGTTTGAGTAATCATCCTTCCTTGAAAAGAGGCCCTGCACAAATCAGAAGCTGCTGTAAATTTTAAATCTAACGCGAAAATCTAACAGCTTAAATGCAAGTGAAATAAAAAGATAAGTACCTCACATATACGAGGTGTCAACCCAATCGACGCCTGTAAATAACAATAAAATTAATATATTTGCTTTTATCCTTGCAAAATTAATTTATTAAATGAAAGCCAAGTTATAAGGACGGAGAGTGCAATGACAAAGCAACAACCCCGTAGGGGATCACAGTACAAAGCTCTCTGGGGTGCAGTCTGGAGCAGTGCATGGCAGGGCACAGCTGAAGCACCTTGCACATAAAACACTAAAGGAACTAGCGAGCTGTGCAATGTCAGCAGTCTTAGCCTCAGTAAAAACCCCATTTACAGCTAAAAAACCCCACCATTTTAGAGCAACTTAGCATCAACAAGAAGCAGAGAGATTTCATGTGCTAAAATAGTTTCTTACTCCTTAGCACTGAATTTTATAATTCTTCAGTTTAACAACTTTTTCAGGGAGTTAATCTTGACTTAAAACCAACAGAGAACCAAGCCACAATTTAACAAAATCCTATTGTTGATTTTAGTGAAGGGGGAAAAAAAGATTAATCCAGACTATCAGGGAGAAAGAAACCAGGCCACACTGGCCTTTTTCTTCTCCTTGGGTTTTGAACAAATTTTACCCTTGTTTAACTTTTTAAACTGAATCCTCTTAGGGACAGGAAATAGAGGCTCACTTGTGCAAATTCTTAAATAAAATCTCTCTTGTTTAGGGGTAACTGGCATTCTCCAATAATCAAGAATAAATACAGGTAAGGATCAGATCACCTTCTGTTGCAGCAGAGCACAGGAACCCTTAACTCTCTCCCTTAGCAGTACTAAAATGCACTTTAAAACGTTCATAGTAGCCAAGTGCCTTAAAATACAACAGTTTGTACAAACACCATTCAAATTAATTTTAAAACTGGAAGCAAGTATAGTTTCCACAAAGACTAGCTTCTGCAACCAATAAATGTCTCAAGCAGATGATGAAGTCTGCTACAAAAATATACCCATGAATTTCATCCTTTTTCATTTGTGAAAATAATTTAATTTCAGCATGGCTCAGATACCAAAAAAAAGATGTTGTAAATGTTGTATTGTCATGAGCTATGTGCTTCAAAAAAACTAGACACTTTCAAGTGTATATTATTTTTTGTCTTCTAGCACAGCAGTGCTAGAAGTTGTACATGGTAAGATGGTTATCTAAAAGAAACATTTAAATTATGCCCTATTTTCTGCCTTTTTTTTTTTAAGTTGATGCTACATTATTTACCTAGACATTCACCTCTTATTTTACATATTCCATATTCACCTATACACCTCACCCCAAACAGCACATGCTCAAGCAGTACCATAGAGCAGGCTTTAAAACTACAGCTAACCCTGTCATGGAAGCCGAAGTGGCAACTCACAGGTGTTCCCATCATGGTGTAAGTTTTTCCTGAACCTGTCTGTCCATACGCAAAGAGGCAGATGTTGTATCCTCTAAATGCACCCATCAACACAGAAGTGCCGAGGTCCTGAAATACCTGGAAAGAGAGACCAAAAGAGAGAAAGCAGCCTGTGAGTAACATAAATCCCAGGACACATCCTGCATTACTTAATCATTCAGCTTGCCTATCTCCTCATGGATAAGGATTTCCTCTATATTTATCTTTTAATGCATCACACACACAATATACTTGCTGGACCACATCCTCAGAACACCAAAGCCAGGCTATCGCTCAGCTGCAGGAACGCTTGGTAAAAGTTTCCTGTCAAATGTACATTGGATTATGTATATACAGACATAAATATGAATTATTTGCCATTACAAAGCTTTAAAATGTGTTTTAAAAGTCCAAAAGTGCACCAAGAAATAGAGAAGGGGTTAAAGAATGGAACAGCACAGAAGAAAACTACTGAGAGGTACTTGAAGATGTCAATCATGTGGTGAGACTAGAGAACAAAAGTGTGTAACTGAAGAGGAGGAGGAAGAAATCTTAGCCCTAGAGAGGTCAGCAGCAGCAGCTTGAGTGGTGGCATCAAAGGGGACATAAAAGAAGTCTAGGAAAAAAAATAGAAAGGCAAATAATAAAGTTATATATACAAAAAACGTCTGGAGAAAAAAAAAAAGGAAAACCAGAATGACAATGGTTTCCAAATACTGCAGGTAACAAGTGAAAGCTGCATTTGATGTGGTAATGGGAAAGGAAAATGCCTGTCTGTACAACAGCAGAACAGAGTTACCGCAAAATATTCTCTTCAAGCCAGTATAAAACCAATTCTTCCGTAACCACTTCAGATATAAATATTCCCTGGTACCACAGCCAGAACTGATTTCCCTTATAAACCAAGTATGTACTAGAAAGTATGAAACAAGATCACAGGCAGCACTTTGTCCAT
This sequence comes from Nothoprocta perdicaria, assembly GCF_003342845.1. Taxonomy (NCBI): domain Eukaryota; kingdom Metazoa; phylum Chordata; class Aves; order Tinamiformes; family Tinamidae; genus Nothoprocta; species Nothoprocta perdicaria. The sequence goes on from NW_020454416.1 coordinate 417,701, forward strand.
GAGACTTGCTTTCCGAGTTGTGGGAAAATGGAATAGCAGGAATGGGGGGTTGCGTTGTCTTGGAGGCTGCCTGTAACATCTGTTTTTACTTACATTCCTCCTTTCTATGGAAAAGGCCACTTAAAAATAGAATTTGAATAAATATATCAAACTGCTGTGATCCCTATAGCTTTAATTTGGCCTAGATCACTGGGATTCAGGGGTATCTCTTATGTGAGGAGTGCATAACCTGCCCCATGCTTCTGAGTAAAGTGGAATCCTGCAGCGTGCTCCCAGTCTTGCAGTGGCCTGATTTATTGTTTTGGGGCTTTAATAATCTGACTGTATCAGGCCACAAGAGAGCACAAAATGCACCCTTCAATCGTGCCAACACAGCTCCCGCTTCTGAGCAGAGTCAGTTTTTGCAGTCCTTTGGGTAACACTGATGGAAACCCACTATTTGCTCTCAAGCAGTATTAAAGAAAGAGGCCAGCCCCATATTAACAGCATCAATCTAACACAGATTTTTTTTTTCTATAAATTAAAGCTATTTGGAGTGTTAATAAGATCAGTGCAAACTATTATTATGGGATTCTTGGCATGAACCATCTATTAAGCCAGGACATAAACAGGTCCAGTTCTTCAATGCTGTGTGGCCATCATGATCAGCCTCATGAGTTCAGAGGCTGTTTTACTAATCCTTTACAGTAAATCTGTGCACTGAGCAAGGACCCAACAGGGGCTCACGGCTAATACTCATTAGCTAGACCAAGCTGCAACTACTATATTTATATGCATACATATACTAGTATATGCATGTACATGTACTAGTATGCTGTATATGTGACCCCCACCTCCCTCTTCCCCACTGTCTCCTGCAATTCTTCATGCCTGTTTCAGCACTTCGCAGCCCTCCATGGCTTCCTGCCACCCTACCACATGTATCAGATCCATGATAAACTATCCTTGGTTCTCTGAGTGGGACAGAACACGTCCTGCCATGGGGGAGAGGATATGACCGACCGGCCGCTTTAGTGGCCCAGGATATAACGCCACACAATCTTCACAGGCAAGCAAACCTGCAGTGCAGCACAGCAAGGGGAGAAACCATCCAGAGATGAAAACTGGAATCTCAGATCTGCATTTGATTTCCAGCTCTATTGCTAAAACTTTCCTATGACACCAGGCCAGGCACTTCACATTTTTATGGCTCTGTTTTCCAAGCAGTAAAGTAGGAATAAACTATAAGCAGAAAATTGTGAGACATTCTCACGTGTTCGTAAACCTTCCCCCCTGCAACCTTCACTTAATCTCATCAGATTTCAATTGTGCCACCCATTGCGCTCTGTCCCTTTCCAGATATGCTCTGACTAAAGAAATTTGTCCTCCAAACCCCATATAAGCAAAGCTCTTTTGCATTTACTCTGTATAAAACATATGGGCTACCCAGATGTTTCAATGCAAGTATGTTTCAGATCAATCCTTTTTGAATTTGGCTTTAAAGAAATATACATTACTACAAAATAAAATAAGTTTGAAAGCAATATTATAACCCTACAATAATAATGTATTAGAATTTTGCCAATTTTTAACTGAAATCATATCAAAATCTGTTTTTTCAGGTAGACTAGTTGAGAATAGTCTCAACTTAATCAAAGAAGCGTCTTAGTTTTAGTGTACTGAAGACGATGGGATCTGCAATTGTCTCTCCAAAGAATGGAGAGATGAAGCACAGCAAAAAAAATTATGGATCATTTAAAAATAAAGGAGAAATACCTAAAATCACAGCTTTTTCTGTACTAATGTCCAGACATCTACCAGCATCAATAGCCATAAATTATACTAGATGAAGTCCTAAGATTCATCACTTCAGGACGTAAGTGCTAATGTATTTCATGATGTAATGGGTGGCATTGTGCCTTCTCTATGTCATGGAAAGGAAAAAAAAAAAAAAAAAAAAGGCTTCTTCATGATTCTTCATGATTCTCCTGTGTTTGGCAATGAAATATAAATTCAGAAAGATCAGTTATTTCAAAGCACACGGGCTGGATATGGCTTCCTGCAGAGCACGTGCTATTTGGCCAAGACGACTATATCTTTGCTAGATGCTTGACTCAATGTGGTTGGCATTGCGTAGGTCTGTTCCACGCAAGAAGATCCTCACAACAAACCTGTAAGGGCTTTGCTATGCCTTGCTCTGCCCTTGCTGAGCTGCATCTGGTACATATCCCATGGCTATTTGTCAAACATTTTATGTTTTACTACCTGCCAACTGTGCGAAGAGTAGAAAAAGACGTCCTTCTGAAGAAATTTAGTGCAGCCTAATCATCACTCCTGAGTTAATCCTGTTTAAAGTGAAAACTGGAAAAAAAAACAAAACAAAACTCTACGCTGTATATAGTCATATAAACTCAAATTTACTACAGGTGAATTTAACGTGCTGCTCTGCAAAAAAACAATCTGCATCTCTCTCATAAGTAAAATCACCACCTGCAGACAGTTTAGATGACAAACCAAAAGCACAACAAAATTTAAACTCATATATAGAAGTCTGGATTTACTATCTATTTCAATAGAAAACCAAAAGTAACAACACAGAAGAGACAGATAGAATTATGAGTTCCTTTATCAAGAATATCTGAAAATTTTAGCCTTTCCAACCATGCAGACTATTTTTAAAATGACACATTAAAAATACTAATGAGAAATACACTTTGCATTATTAAAAGGCACAAAACTATTTTGAGACAGTTAATGGAGTCCACGAGATTTTAATGAAAGAATATCACCTGTCCAAAAAAGCCAGCAATAGCTAAGTGATAAAAGAAAGTTTTTCTCGCTTTTGAAAGAACACTACCATAGTAAAACCTTCCTTTTTTTAGAAATCGTGAATATGCTTCTAAGCGGATTTATGAGTAAGGAAAAGAAAATTTTTTACCACCATGGGAAGAATATTCTATTCTAATCTCTTCCAATTTGGATGGCAGAATCAGACATCTTTTTATGGAGCTAAATATGCTGGCCTCAAAGTCCAGATTCATAGTGGCTTTTCTGCAGCTTGCTTAAATAATGAGTTTTCAAGATACTGAAAAATACCTTATTTAGTTGCCTGTAAGCATATCACATTTTATCATGAGTCTTGCGTGTGCGTTAAGTATGCATAGTAGACACATGACTATATACTTCTTGTGTAGCGCAAACAGATACTTGGTGTGCTAACGCCAAGAAGCAATAAAATATAGCATGGAACGCATCCAGTCAGGCACCATAAGCTGCAGACATCTGCTATTAACAGTGATTGTTTGGGACTCCAGTACTTTACACTGAAATCTTTGCTTGGCTGATAAAAGTGTGAAAATTATTTGTTTGTTTTAAAAGTCTATTTCTTTTCAAAAATGCATATTTATTTTAATTTTACAACAAAAGTTGTAGCATTGTCTATTTCCCCAACAACCTGAGTGCATTATATCTACATATGATTTTTAATGGTCCTTGTCCTCTTAATTGCTATCAAACTAACAGCCTGTGCAATAACGTCTATAATCTTCTTCTTCTTCTACATGAGACATGCAATATATTAAAGAAATGTGTAGACTGATAGCCAGTCTTTTGAACCCAAGATACAGCTGCAGATAATTAAACTCTCCTTTAATGCATGTGATTCAAGCTAATGCTGGTGAATCCTGAAGCATAACCAGGATATGTTAATACCAGCATCTTAAACTTTGACTTTTCATTAAACAAATATGCATTGAACAGATGAACAGCTAGGAAATCAATGACACAAAACATGTATTTTATATTGGAACTGCAATGGATTTTCTTTTTTATTTCATAAAGTATTTATTACTTCAAGAGAGGCTTCATCTCAAACATAAAGGGGGCATTCTAAGTGGCACAAAGCTCTGGCAAAATGAATTTCAAGTGTATAAAACTTTCCTTTTGTAACCCCATCAGAACTTGAGCTGGAAAAAGGAAATTAAAAAAAGAGCTGTTTTAAACTATACTATGTTGTCCATTGTGCTTTGGGAATAATTTGGGAAACTGCAATACATGCCAAGTTGCAGTAATATGGAAAAGAAAAATTTAGGGCTTCTCCAGGGACAGCATGCAATGCCTGGTTTGCAAATTTAAGGGAACAACATTGACAATAAAGAAATATATATTTATGTAAATATATTTAGATATTTAAAAGACTAAGATATTTTAAAGCCTAAGTTTCTGGTAAAAAAACACATGCATTTTGTTTAGATTCCCATGACTAGGGTAGGACTAGCCAGCTCTGACTGGAACACAGGCGGAAGGATGGGATTAGAAAGGGAGCTTTTGGCAGTGAAATGGTTAATATTTAACATCAACATTAGGAGGAGATTCATTTAATCTTGGAAACTTCAGATATTCCAAGGGAATTAGTCTAATCTAGGCAAACAAACAAACAAAAATAAAAAAATGCATATTAACTTTAAATATACAAAATTCTTTGAATCAAGTAAAATTACCAAGCCTCGCAGGGACAGTCCATAAACATTAACAAACAACCCACCAAACACAAACTGCTTGCACTGTAGGATGCTAGACTACGTGAAAGGACTAAAATCAGAGGACTAACGTAAATTCCCACAAGCTAACAGCTGGCGGCAAAACCAGAAGAAACTTCTTTTTTCTTACACAGCACAATTTAAAAATAATCTTTAAAAGTCCTGCTGATTTAATTAAAGGGGAGAAAACAGGACCGCAAGCTCGATGCTGCAAGGGCAAATGGCCGCCGCGGCCTCCACCACAGCTCCTCACTGGCAGGGCTGCCACCCGCGTTGCAACCAAGTTCTATCTAATTAAACTGCTGAACGGCATTTAATGTGGGAAAACAAAAATCTCCATGTAGCCAGGCAATAAAATAATTGAGTCTTGAGCCTTTCCTTCCAGAATATTGGGAGCATGGAAGCAGCCAGATGGACTGCCAGCACAAGGAAGCGCGCTCAGCCTCTCACGTTACCTCAGCGGCCTTGGTCTGGTTGGATCAAAGCACGGGAGGAACAAACAAAAGCGATGGGCACCGGCTGGGACTATTTCCTCTCTCCTGTGAAGAGCTTCACATCTTAGATCCCTTCTTTTTGTGCAGTCGAGGGGCTCTCAGGCTGGTGCAGGGTCTGCTGCCAGGAAGCCTCCTGCACACCCAACCCTGAATCCTTGTTTCGTCCATGCTTGGGATTTCCCTGGGAAGGATGGCAATCGCGGTGGCTTTGCTCATCCTGGCAGCTGTCATTTTTTCCAGTGGAAAAAGTGATTTACTAGGTGTGTTCATGTACACAAATACACAAAAAACAATGTAAATTCAAGCTTGATTAAGGCACCCTGGTCACCCTCCTGCCCTGGCCCCCATGCAACTCCATGCATGTCCCTGCCTTAAGAGCAGAAACCCCCCTAAGCAGCTCTTACTATCCTCTCTAAATGAGGAAATTAAATGTTGTGATAGCTGCTAGTTGTTCTTTATACTGAATTATCTCTCTCGTGCAACAAAGAGAGGGAGGAATAAATAAAGGGCAATAACGAAGTTATAAATATCCTGCATTCTCTCCCACTGCAGCTCGCTCTTGGCTAGGATCCTAGGTCATTAGCGGATGTCTGGGATTTCATATGAAAGGAAAGAACAGCAGCACAAAATTAGTACACTTTATTGTTTCAGGCAGCAGTGACAAATATTGATCCTCAGCTGCACCTCTGAAAACAACTGCCCGCTAAATTTGAGACAACAGAGAGAAGAGGGAGAAGAAAAATCATCTCTTGACTTTATTACAAGAAAAAAAAAATAATCATAGCAATCCCAATTTTTCTGCTATTCAGTAAGGGCTAACAATCTTCTGCAATAATTGAGAAGCAGCACAATGACATTATCAGGATAATATTTCAGCTTTTGTCCCATCATCTGGAAATTGGCATTCTTCTCATGTATCAACTAATTCAAGCCGACATTGCTGCTCTTGGATCATCAAGTCGTAAAATTACCACACTGGAAAACAATTTTAAGCCTATAAAAAGTACTTTTCTAGTAATAAATTCACTTCTTCACTCTCATAATAAGAACGGACAGTACTGCTAAAAGGAAATAAAGATGAAGAAAAGATATGAGGAAATACTGAAAAGAGCAATTCATATCAGTGGATCACTCAAAATATCCTACCAGCAGAAACTAAGATGCACAGGAGACTTTACTGTAAAACCAGAGGCAACAACTGAATTCCAAGAGTATCTGAAAAACAGATTTGACTGCACGTCAGCTGGATGTAAAATCTCCAGAATTTGGCATAGTTTAGCCTGGGTGAACACGTGAGCAGGTCCTCACAGAATTTATCACTCCTTGGACTCAACTGCACCCCAAATGGCAATTTTTGACAATTTTACAACTGTGACAGCTTTTCAAATGAGATATAGTAATTGTTTCCATAATAAAGTCTTCTGAATTTTGTATTTTATTTATATATTAGTATAAATAAAAAATGGAAAAATCATAATCTAGAAATAGTATTTTTCCCCATTTCCATTGAAAAATGACTCTTAAGAATATTCCCCAAAGATTCTTAAAAACATAAAAATGAAGCACTAAAGAATGTGAATACTGTTTGAAATTTAAACTGATGCTTTCATTGTCCAAGCTCAGAACATCACAGATTTAGTAAAAAGGAACTATTTCCAAATTTGATATTTTAATGCTCAATTGTGCTATTAGCAGAAATCATAAAAAGGGGCTCCAGATGCCTTCCAACAACACAGCTTCCCTTCAAGGTTACAAGTTAATACCCTTTTACCAGCCAACATTAGGATTAAAGACACTGCCCGCAGCAAGTGGCAGCAGTTAAGCAAAGCAAACAGGGCTTATTGGGTGCCCTTATTCTGGTGCACTGGTTGTCACATCAAGTTCAGCTAGTGAATTTGACTCAAGTATTAACAGAATAACTGAATGAAGAACTAATCTCTGACCTTATTCTACAATATATTTTTAATTCTAGACAAGTATTTTGCTTGTAATGTGGGATGCTAAATAAGCTGCAGTTTTTTTGTTGTTGTTAATGATGTGATGTGTAAACAATTCTTTTTACGAAATGACCATATGAAACAACTGTTGCTATTTTAAGCAGAAATCTTTACACTTAACTTGTGGCTACATAATTGGAAGGATGAGAAGATTTAAAGGATATTTATTAGTAATCTACAGCACACTTTATTTTTGTCTTGCAGAGGAGAAAAAAATTAAGGTTACTGCTAATTTTAAGGGAACAGATTTAAGGCTAAATCTGTCCTGCTAGCTATAGGGATTATTTTTTCCCCCGTTAATTTCCTTAAAAATAAAGGACTTCCAAATATACAAGATGCTAGACATAAAATACATGCTTTCTGGTAGGAAATGTTTTCAAAAGGATTAAAAACAAAATCTGCACACTTGTACGAATGGAGAGATCCTTCTGTTTAGGGAGAGTTTGGAGCTGCGCTGATTTGACGGAGAATAAAGCACTTTCTCACTTTATATGTTTTTAGCCATTTCCGGGAGAATCCAAACAACGCGAGGTAATCCAAGGTCACTTCCGAGTTCAGGCAGAGAAGTCCTGGCACTTTATCCTCAGCAATTTGCTAATAGAGTCTGCCAGGGCCGGTGGTTGAGTAAATTGTTAATTCTGCCCTTTGGCCAGGCCAGCTGCCTCTACTCGCTTCCAGCTCGCAAGCACCAAACGAACTGCCAGATCCAGAGGTGCCACGGATACAGCAACTGCTCACATCATTAGAAATACCACATTACAAAAATGCTAGAATTAAGTTTCTTCTGTTTTTGCTTAGTCTGGATGTTGTTACTTCTCCACATCATCCTTCTCTCCCACATTCACTTCACCCCACGCCAACACCAAAGCCGGGCTCTGCACACAGGGCACACAGCCCAGAGCCTCCAGCTACGCTCTAACCCCAGGGCAACGAACAAGGTATTTTACAACTACTGCAAACTGAAAAGCGCATATAAAATACCTAAGAAATCCAGCGCTCTCTACAGCAGAACATAATGCCATATGTTTTCAAAGAAAACAAAAAGCAGAGCCGCTAAAAATAGAAAACAAGCAGGCATCAATAGCAGGGAAAACCTAAATCCCAGTTAAGCCCACAGATTTCTTTGCCATTGCAAGGCCAATAATAAAGCAAAATCTTCCATATTATCAAGCTCAACACAGACCCTTTGGCAAATTGTCAAATAAATTGCTTCATAACATCATGACAAGCCATATATTGTGATAATACTGGAGCTGCCCTCACATACGATATAGCCAGGAAAAAGTCCTAAAAATATTCAGAGGGTCACATCCTATTGTCTAAATTTGTCTAACTACTGTTTGTCTAAAACAGCATACTTTTGCCAGTGACTAAAGAAGTGCATGACAGTTTTTTAGTTTAATGAGACAGGTAAAAAATTTAATAAGATTTTAAAGTTGAAAGTTGCAAATATATATTTTTTTCTTTACAAATTTAAATCTCGCACTACGCAGCACATTAAAGTGGCAGCACGAGGAATGGGAGAAGTGTGGGTAAGAAACTGAAAGGTTTAAAAACAAAAGGCACTTTTTCCAGGTTTATGTAAATACTCTTCTGCGTGTGATTTCCAATACTTGATACAACACTCTTCCCGAGGAGGTATATATTGTCACTTGTAAGTTGCAAGTTGCACTGGAAATTCTGGCCCCGAAAAAACTTACTATACTGCCCCTATGTCAAATCTGTGCAGCATAAATACACACCCCATCACTTAATTTTTAATACATCTGTCTTGTTCTGCTGAACTGCCTCAGGGAGCACTGGCGCCCTGCAGCGGTGCCGAGCTGCCACCATCAGCACCGCTGCTCAGGCCATTCTCTCCCTTAGGGGGAGCACAGCTCTAGCTCTGATGCCACCAGCACCGCAGCTGCTCGAAGCTGCTTTTGGTTTCCAGGAGTGCTGGTTATGGTGACTGGGTGCTGAAGTTTATGGGCAGCTTTGAGATAACTGTGCTATTTACAATGACCACATATCTCCAAGGAGACTCCAGCAGGTTCATCCAGGCTGATTTTAGTGGTGTGGTCATGCTTTATCCCAGGGCAGGATAAAGCATGACTGGATGCAGCTCGCTTTGGAGCTCACATGGGGTTTCTCATGGGGGCTTGAGGTAGTTGAGAGGGCTGCATGCCAAGGGGTGATCAGCTCAGCAGGGCACAGCAGTTTGCAGAGCAGGACAGAGAGGCTGGAATTCTCCTTTTCTGATTGGATTTCTTTGCAAGTATCATCTCATAAAAGTGGAATTGGTTAAGGCAATCCAGCAACAATAAGATGAAAACAAAGTGCAAGTGGGATGTGTGAGTGACGACTGCAATGACAAGCTGAAATCTCCACTAGCGGTTAGAAATCCAGCAGAGTGTAAAAGTGAGAAATCACGTTCAGAAAGCATTAAGTAGTAGTATAATGATGAATGTAAACCTACCATAGCCAACAGTCTGGCAAGCAGGTCAAAACTCTACTGATTCCCCACACATTATAACCCTGGGGAATCATTCAGCATCCCCAGCTTTGAGGAGGCTCTGAAAGAGGTCACAGATGGAAACTGTGGACACACCAGTGTTCACTTGCAAGGCAGCATGAAGCCCTCAACCCCAAAAGAAAATGCCAAGGGCTGAAATGTGGGGTTAACAGCACTGTTTAACTTCTACAGATGCAGGAAAAGAAAGAAGAAAAAAAAGAAAAAAAAAAAAAACCCTATCAACTCCAGCTAATGGAATGAGTAGGAAAAAAGGCCTTCTGATCCCTTTCACTCTCTATTTCAACTCAAGACTCCAGTGACATTCAGCTGCAGAAAGTCATTTACATCCATGATAGATGGAATAGAAAATGACATTCCATATACTGTGGTAGGGAATAACCTTATGCAGATTGCATGCAGTAGGAGGAGGGACAATTGCAGCTTTGTGAGCACGGTCAGACATAGAAATGGCAAGCAAAGAGAAGGACAGGCAAGGAGCTGCAAGTAAATTTCCATAACTGTCCCCAAATCTTTGTGTACAGACTAACTGCACCTTCCGTGCTTTGAGAGTTGAGATCCTGCTGAATTGGAATTTAAGGAAAAGAAATTATATATATATATGCACACACACATCTATAAATGCATATATGCATTATTAGATATATATGCATAAATGCATATCTCTCAAAGGCTACTTAACTTTAAGCATGTGTATCCCATTCTCCAAATCTTTACTTCAGAAAACTTGAAAGGAATTGATAAGGTTGCTCATTTTCAGAACAATGACATTGAACTTTCAGGGTTTTTATTTCCCATTTCTTATGGCTCTGAAACAAGATTATATTAGTAATGGCTAAAAGAGATAAGGGTGCTAGCTGTCAAAGAAATAAAATGCGACATTCTCAGACTGCCAACTAGATTTCCCAATTATTACACAAATGAGATGATTTCTGGCTTTAATATACTGGCTAGAAGCAAGCAAGAACTTTGACTTGATTAGGTTTAAAAAGGAAGTCTTGCGAACGAGAAAAACCCACTGCATCAGCAATTGATCTTTATCAATAATTTCTCTAGATCATTCGTATCATTCCACTTCTTTCCTCCTATTTCAAAGCTGCAATGAAAAACACTCTTGGTTCTAAAAAAGTTTCAGAATTAAAAGGAAAACTACACAGAAAAGAGACACACAAAGATAAAAGTAAATTCCATATTCTGCTTAGGCAATGAAAAGGTCATTGAATGCAGACTGATATATTGCAGAAGTGGAATTGTTTTCTACTAGGAAACAGGTTATAAGATGCAATTATTTGAGCGGAACCTCAGGCACAACATGCAGGACCTGTGGGCATCAGCACCAACACTCTGGGAAGGTGGAGGGGACTGCAAGAAGTCCAAAGCTGCAGCAAGGCAAGCGGGACCCAACACTAATGACTAAAGCCAGACCTTCCTGCTCTACAGAGGACATTCGTGGCTGGGCTGCTCCTGTGCCAAAGGGAGATGCATTTTCAGAGCACTAAATAAGGACGCTCTTCTGATTGCACGTCCAAGCTCAGGATGAATTTTTAGCCATACAGCCTAAGTTCACAGAAGAAAAAGAAGAAGAGCCAGAGGTCTAATCAAAGCATGTGCTCCTTCCATCAACATTGTTGAAGCTTACTTTAAATATATCTTAAAGGATCTACTAAAATTAAAAGACATAGACAGAACCTGCAGAACAATTTTCATCTCGGAAAGCTTAAGCTACTAAAGCTAGAGGTATAAACTGTCTTGCACCAACAATCTGGGCTTCTTTTCAGCCATATCCCAAAATAAACAAAATCCTAGAAGAGGTGGACAGTACTTTTCCAAACTATGGAAAAAGTACAAATAATAAAACCTCCAATAAAGGTATTCCCAATTTATTCCCAATAAATAAAGGTATATAAAGGTATTCCCAATAGCAATGCCTGCTATTTTCCATCTCTACTTCTTCACAAGACGAAAGCTCTCCACACCCACAGATACCAGTCTACTGACTCATCTACAATTTTTTTCAAAAAAAATTAAAAAATAAAAAAATAGAAAGAGAATGAGAGTAATTAATTCTGGACTTCACTCTCACAGTCCTTAGCTTTATTTTCCAGACCCAAGATTTCAAGTGTAGGTCTCTCATAAGAGATAAGGCACATACTCTTTAGAGTCTTCAGAGTTAATGTTCCAAGACTCATTTTATTCATCTTCACTCCTTTCTCATCCAATTCAGGAGCACTGCCAACAGAATCTATTTAGCACAGTGAAACAGAGATGTTAGTTTTGCTTTTCACAAATGGGCTCTCAAGGGCAGACTTTTTGTTGATAAAAACAAAACAGAACCGGGAGTCAACACGCAGGTGCTCAGATGCAGCCAAAAAGATGATTCATTCAGTTTGTCTTCAAGGCCACACACACAGACATAATTCTCTGACATACATTAGTTAACAGTAAAATACAAAAATTAGCTACTCATGAATATACACAAGTAATTGAAAGCACAAAATTAAAAAAGGACTTTTTTGGCTATAAGATAAAGAAGGAATTGTTGCTCATATCCAACACTTCTATTAAACAGGACTCGGGCAGACCAGACCAACGGGGTTTTCCAAAAACCAGCTACTTACAGATGCAAGTCCAATCTCATGGCTGCAGCACGTCAGAGGCACGGCACATTTTCAGAAACAAAATGGTTATGCTGAACCTGACCGCAGCTGTTGGCACAGATGCATCTCACCATTCAGTGCTAACACAGCCCTACCCAGCCACATCCTCCATTAACCAGATAACTGCTAGGAAAAAGCAAAAATAAACCAAACAAAACCCATCATCAACTCCCCTGTATAGCTCAGAAGTGCATCTTCCAGTAATTATTTGCAGAACAATATGATCATGGAAACTTGACTATTGAAAAATTAGTCAATTAAGTTCCCAAAAGGCCAGTCTAGCAAAGGCCAATCTCTTTTTTTAAATAAGAGATTGAAGAATAAACTAGTCTGGTGCAAAACTGATCTTAAACCAACCCCTACCTTGAAAGCACCATGAATATGACCTTCCATTCTATGAACACTCACACTGTAGAAATATGGGCGGACAAACAAGAAAGTCTGTTCGCAAAGGGGAAAGAAGAAATAAGAGATGGGCCGGCATCTGCTAAACCCTCCAGGAGAGGAAGCCTCAGAAACAGACCATTCTATTTCAAAAGGCTTATAGTCTTATCTATGTAAGCAGTGGAAAGCAGCTACAAACAAAATAACTGAGTATCAGTAGTAGCAAATAAACCAGATTTTGTTTATTTCACAGTTTATCACTCTCTTTTGGTTTGTTTCTCACATTTAGCTTAATTCTCATCTCAGCTTCACATTCAAAATACATCTTCACTAAACTATAGTTGCATGTCTATACATACCAGTGTACAACTACTTCACACTATTAACTTAATTCCTTAGCTGTTTGAAATTATCTTTCCTCTTTTTGCCTCACAAAAATATATTTGAAGTAATTCATGCTGCATCACCAATGAAAACTCTTTTTTTTTTTTTTGTCCTCCAGTAAAGTCTGCCTTGATGCTTACAATTATTCCCTGTAATTCCCAGATCAGTTTTGTGCAAAGCAAACTCGGCAGAGCCGGAAATCGTGACCTTACTCGAACACAAACTGCACACAGCAGCTGTGTTACTGGCAGAAGACACATAAGAGACCTCATGCACTCAGGGAGGTTTCCCTCCCTCCACTGCAACCCATTAAATACTGATCCAATTATTGCACAAAAAGCCTTTTTCTTAAATCCAGCTCTTTTCGTTTCTGTCTTGCTCTGGGTTAGAGGGAGGGGAAAGAGAAAAAAAAAAAAAAAAAAAAAAAAAAGGCGTTGCAAATGGAATGCTCCTGCTCCTCAAATATGGCATGAGAAAATACCATTTACACCCACAGCCGTCTCCATCTCGCTCCTTCCCTCTACATCAAGACCAAGGAAGAACAGAATCAGAATGCAGAATTTTTGAAGAGATTTAAGTCCAAGCTTTATTTTGTTGCAGTCCCAAGAACTAAAAGCATGTGCCAGGGAAGTGATCATGAATTTGCCTTGAGAACTGAGCAGGCAAGTAAAAGCCTGTGCCTTGCATAGGGTGGACAAGCACACGGGTGTCACATCTGTACCTTCGAACAGAACAGCTTCTTTTTCCTTCAGCAGTCAATAAAAACGGGATGGGAGGAGAGGAGAAAGCATAGTTATTTAGGCTCATGGCTGCTTGGAAAAGAAGCTGCAATATTGATGTGCAACTTCTCTCAACTCCCCCAATCCACAGACTAAATCATACCAATATAAAAGCTAACTTAAAGGCCTTATTAAAAATCTTGCATATTAAAACAAATGTACCAGTTCCACCTTCTCTTCGGCTTTTAGATATGCTCTAATAGAAGGCAAGAAAAGTGTGATTTCCTCTTATTCCTTTCCCACCTATTTCTCTTATCCAGTACACAAACCCAGCTGTGCTGAGAAGCATAGATATGATGAAAAGCTATTTCGATACTTTAAAACAAACAAGAAATGAAGAAAAAAAGAAGAAAAAAGCTTATTCAATGTCTTTGTCTTCAGATGCTGTGTGTTTCAGGCACATATTTTGTTATACATGTTTATATATAAGATTAAACATGTATAACATGAATAATGCATCAGTGACATTATATACAGCAGTTTATATATACAGTAGGAACAACGATGACAACATTCTTTTAGTGTCTGTCTCAATATTCATAACTGCACAAGCCTAACTACTATGCCAAATTCAAACAACATCTCAATGGACAAAAGACCCAGGAAAGCAAAAAGGTACTGACAAGTTACAGGAAAGAACAGTGAAAGAAGAGAGATGGGGATCTTCCCAAACATCATTTACTTTTATCTCAGGCTTTCAAAAGAATAAAGTCTGAGGTCTAAAGCAGACCTAGTCTGAAGATAAAAATCTTATGCTCTTGCGGCACAGGAATTAACTTTTAGATTTACAGACTGTATTTCAAGAATAACCAGAGACCTGGATCCTACCAACAGCAACACAAGTTGGCAGAATAAGACACCACCCTGGATGCCCCTGGTGGCACCATTCCCACCCGTCAGTCACGGGCTGTGTCCCCCTTCCCGAGGGGAGCCGATTCCGGCACCTCTGGCACCGGCTGCCTGTAAACAGTCGCTCGCACATCCTGTGGGTCAGGCTGCCCGCAGCAGCGCGGACACAATCACCGGATGGGCAGGATGGCTGGAGGGAAGCAGAGCACGGGAGCCGCGGCCAGTGGCCGTGGGGCGCTCGCTGCTCCTGCCTGTTCCTGCGGTTGTGCCTAGCGCACTGAAGACTTGGAGGGAAGGAGGGAGGCCCAATTTAAGCACTGCTACCATCGCATTGGTTCACAGGACAACTTTAAAGTCTCAAAGTACCTACTTGCTACCTGTGGGGATGAACCTGCCAGCCTAAACCTGCCTGTTAGATTAGGAGATATACCTCAAATGCCATTACATCATTAGCAAACAACGTCTTACCGCCTTACAGGTTAGCAGCCATTTTCACTGGAAAACAAATATACCATGAATTTTTATTACAGGATAATCCCATACGTATCCAATAGCCAAAGTGATGAATTTCCAACATCGCATGTGAAAAACAATCCTGAACACTACACACAGGGAACACTGAACACTACATACAGGGAATGCAATGCAGTGTAGGTAGTTATCTCTGAAATCCAAGGGGATCTGAATAGCCTCAAGGGAACAGTAGTGACATCCAGAAGAAACAGTTAAAATATCCACAGAAGCAGATTTGTGTCATTAAAATCGTTATTTTGGCTAAACACTGGGACTGTCAGGTCACCCCCTATTACCACAATGTCACAGTCTCCACACAACTCAAGAAACTGCCAGGACTTCTGTGCAGAGGACAAGGAGAGGCTGCAGTTCCCTACAGGAGGGCATTCTGCAAAGGTGAGCCTGAAGGTGGACACTTCAGCCTGCTTGTCATCATCCATCAGCTCACCAAGCACCTGTGATAAGAGCTGGCACCACAACCTCCAGGAGATAAAGCAGCCCAAGGTCAGCTCATGAAAGGCAGCATTTAGGGCATGACAGTGTGATCGAGGCTCCTGGGGCTGCTGGCACATCCCTGCAGCCGGGAAGCTCCGGGCAGCACCAAAGAGCTGATTCACAGTGTAGGATCAGGACAATAAACTTTGTTCATCTACAGCCTGAAGGGCTGACAAGTGCACAAAAGCAAGGTAAGACTGCAGCATTCCAGCAGCCCTCTTCTAAGTGAGGTTTAAGATGTGTTTTAGTAGTTCCTCGACTCACGGATAGAGGTAAAAAAGCCAGAAGAAACTTGCTGATGCTGCCAGGCCTTTCAAAGCCCTGGTCCTTCCTAAGTTAGGCACGAAGCGATGCTCAACAGCCCCTCAGGCCCCGTGGCAGCCGTGTCACTGGTGAGCAGCACGGGACCCATAGAGTAGCTCTCAGGCCAGCAAGTTTTCCCTCCCCAGCAGCGTTTGCATTGGGCCATAACACATTGCCTGATAACACACGGCTCTCCAAAGTGCTTGGAAGACCTATCCAGTCTAGCAAGGAGAGAGGGCTAGAAAGCCACCTACACTGACAAAACATCTAGGAAATTGTAGGGCATTTCTCATTCTCCTCAAAGTCCTGAGATCATCTCCAGCCATGACAGCTACCAAAGCTAACGGACCCCAGCAGGGTACCATAAAGACAAACAAGAGCCCTGCAGCACCACTACTTCTGCTCAACTCCAAAGCAGCACTGAGTGCTGAGGTATTACAAACATAACAAAAAATGGAGGCAAAAAGGGAAAGAACGTTTCATCTGCTCTCATTCTTCAATCTCTTTCTGTAGGCAGAAGGACGGGACAGGTTGGGAACAGAGATGTGAAGAAAGGGCATTGCTCACCATTTCCTGAGATGCATACTTGGGGTCTTCAGGATCGACAGACCAGTAGCAGTAATCAAAGCTGAACGCCACTATCTTTTCTCTGGAGTCCCAAGTGCTGTCAGGCCTGCTGTCTGCCTGAAAATGGAAGGAGAGACAGAAATACCCATTTACTTTGAAGCTGATCAAAAAACAAGCATTTTAAAACTAGCAAAAGTTTATTCAGAATATAAACTGTGGAAAAGAAATGCAAAATAGTTCATATTTGTTATTATTTTTACTTTGATTTTCAAGGTGAGAGGGAAGCATCCATAATACTCCTGAAGGGTTTGTGAACTGCAGCTAAAGGCTCTCCAAGTACTGTAATTTCCTGAACCTTCACAACATTACGTTAGGCAGGAAAGCAATATCACCCTTCTATATTTCTTCCATAGTAATGGGTACAAATTGAAACACAGGCAGTTCCAACTCCATATGAGGAAGAACTTCTTTACTGTGTGGGTGACAGATCCCTGGAACAGGCTGCCCAGAGATGTTGTGGAGTCTCCTTCTATGGAGGTTTTCCAAACGCCCCTGGATGCCGCCCTGTGCCCCATGCTCTGGGTGTCCCTGCTGGAGCAGGGGGGTTGGACTGGATGATCTCTAGGGGTCCCTTCCAACCTCAACCATCCTGCAAAACTGAGAAATGACAGAGCGCTGCTCTAGGCAAGTGTTTCTCCAAGTGGGCTGAAATAGAACATTTTTGGGCTTATGGAAACATGGGGGGACACAGCAAAGGAATACCACCATTCAAGCAGTTTAGCCCTTCCACAGGTGACCAAAAATCACAGTTGAGTTCTTCCCCTCATCCCTGTGGGCTGGAAATAAAGCACCTTCTGACAGAAAGCAAAAGGGGGTTATATAGATCAGGAGAGGAAATGGATGAAGAGCTGAAGGTAGCTGGTATTTAATTGCCAGTTTTCCCCAAACAGCTGCACTTGCTTTGGATTTTTTCAATGAGGAATTAATAAGATGATTTCTTATAGCTAGAACCTAAAATTTAAATAATTTGAAAAAGTTATACATGAAAAGTATATTCACAGATAAGCCTTTTTGATAGAGCTATTTAATTATTTTCCCTAGAGACAGGCATACATTCCTTGAAACCTTTGGACTGATACTACCCATCCTTTTTTCCCCCCTCATTATCTGGGAGGGCTTTATTTATCATAAAATATCAATAAAGGATCAGAGTATTAACACCAACCTGTGTGATTTTAAGCTCTTTCGGGTTAGGACAACATCTTTTCAGCTAGCCTAGGCTACCACATATAATTCTGCTCAGAGCCACAAATGGCGACTGAAACATTAGGAGAATCACATAGATCTTCCTTTATAGTCCTGCTCAAGGAGTCTGCAATAAAATAGATAAGCCTGTGGATACACAGGAACTATATATTGCTGTTCATTTAATGAAAGGAAGAAAGCAAGGGGTCATAACATTACAAAGCAATGGGTCATAATACTACAAAAAAAGTGAAAGGATCTATATGTAACACTGATATAGTCCATAACTTTGTTAACAACATTGACACATTCAATATGTAAGGATAAAAAAAGATTCGCTATTAATCAGTACCCAGACAAGCTGCCCCAAACCAGGGCTGGCAGTGCCATTTGTCAGATTAGGGGATAAAAGGCACATGTGCTAACACTGCTATTAGCTACAAATTCTACTGGGAAAATGAATTTACACGCTCATTTAACAACCTTTTTCCAAATCAAGAAAAAGCAAAGTGAAAGAAAAGAGAAATAAATTACAGTTATCCTTGAAAGTAGTTTCAAATATTGAAAACATAATTCTAATTTTGTCACACTGAATTAACTACCCCCAAGATTTCCTTCAGCTACAGCTAACATCCTAATGAGCTTCTTGACTGTGTTTAATATGGAGCAGTTTTTTAGGTTGATACCTTTTTATGCAGTTACCTTTTACTTTTTTATATTTCTCCTGCCCATCAAGAAATGCAGTCACCTAATCATAGAGAAGCTGCACATTTATTAAAGTAAAATATTTTATCATTTTGCCTGATGCAAGTAGACATACAATACACATTCCTTACAAATTTGGAAATAGCTTCTGACTTACAGCTTCTTATTTTTGAAAGCACAATGAACCATTACCCCTAAATGAAACTATGGGAACATCAGGATAGAAATACTTGATCCAGTTTATATCAGTGTATAAGGAATCAGAGACCACATACATTTATCTTGTGCATAAAACAAACTCCCGCTTTACAAGACTTACCAGGAAAAACAACATCCAGCCCCTAAACAGCCCGAGGCCACTTCTTGCACCTCTAGGTCATCCCAGTTAGACAAGTGAACAGCAGCAGAGTCTTTCTCTCTACTCCCACCACCCCCCAAAGCAACCTCTTTAAAAGAGGATTTTCTTCTTTAAAAGCAGCACAGGTTTGATAAGGCTCAGCTGGACCCAATTACCAGCCACGGGGCTGGGGCCTCCACCTGCTCCCTGAGGCCCTCCCAGCTGGGGCCAATAGATGGAGAAACCCAGATCCGCACCTTTGTCTTGGTTCCCAAAGCTTTTCCTAAGAAAATAAAAATGAACAGACAACAATAGAGACAGACAGGAAAAGCTGGAAATCTTTATCATGCATATAAGGAAGTGGGGAAAAATAGGAGTGTTAGCAAATCTTAAACGCTGAAAATACAGCCCTACAAAATTTTTATTTCAATTTCTTTTTTTCTTGGAGAAAACGGCCAGGCTGTTCAGAGTGGTGCTGTGAGAGTCAGGTTTTCTGTCTGACATCTCGCTCGCTATTCCATAGCTTATTTACATCCCTGGATACCCCAGGACAGAAAAAGGTCTCCATGCCCAGAAGTAATCGCTTGCACCTGATCGTGATAAAGAAGTGATCATTACAACTTACTTGCAGACCCAGTTTCTGTGAAAATTTTGGCCTACTGATGGCAATTCCATTGGCACAAGTGCTATTATTCTGATTTTAAACTAGCAAACTCCACAAGAAGCAGTGCCTGAACACCAGTAACAATAAACAATAAAGAGAGGAACCACAGATCACAAACAATACTTTACATACATGAAAGAGATCCCCAAACTGATAGTTTCTCCCCAGCTTATGTCTTTAAGAGAGAATATCCAGTGTCAATGCAAAAAAAAATACATATATACACACTTTTATAATGGAAAAGGGTAAGAAGTCCAAATGAATTCATTCTATCACCACCTGAAATTCCTAGGTTGCTTGCAGATATAAAGAGAAATGAGGTAAGAAATTTAACACATTTGTCTTTACAGAATCTCCACCTACCACAATCTTGTTAAGTCCACAGTTCATTTATTTGCCTTTGAGGCAGAAAAATGTTAGACAATATAAAATTGCTCTATTCCTATTCTGTTAGCTCCTTGGAGCAGCATGGCAGCTGTAAGGAGCCCTAGAGTCTGAAACATGGGGCTGATTCCCACGTAGAGGGGCTGTATTAAGCTTTTTTTTTATAGCTCTCATTAAGCTTTTTCTTATAAATCTTGCCCATTTGCCATGGCCTGAGCTGTAGCTGAACCCACTTTGCTCCATTTCACACAAGTTAGTGGCACTCCGAGTGCAAATAGGAAAGGAGGAGAAGGAAAAACAGGGAGAAAAATATCCAGATGTTGGTTACAGTAAGATAAGTGCAAAATCCTAAACAATTTACTAACATACTTGAATGATGGCTTGCAGCCAGGGTGCAGCAGATTTGATAAATACAAAATGCAGAAAACAAGGATACCACAGCTGAATGCTGTTTTATATAGACATTCCCTGTCTATATAAAACCACTTTTGCTTCAATTCTAAAACTGTGACAATGTTTTCCCTGGATATTGGTCAAGCAAATACGGAAAACTGTGAAACAGAAACAGCACAAAAAGCATACCTTTATATTTCTGACTTTTGCCACTTTGTCGTCAACTTCTACAATCACTCCTCCTCCTTCTGCGCTCTCTCTAGAAACAAAACACATTCAAAAATCCTTTTGAATTATGAAGACACAGAAAAACATATTTCAAAGTCATAAATTCCCGAAATCTGCATTTATTTAAAAAATGCAAATTTAAACAAATTTAACAAATACTCTTGCTTACAAAATACTCTGTGACAGCTTCTTTATTCTGAATAGTTTTCATTAACAAAACTGTCCTGGAATGTAAGATAGTTCCATATGTGCAAAGGATTAATATATACTACCAGAATAAAATTCCTACTGAACACAGTAATCACTGAAATCTACCGCAGCCAGGTTCCATTTCCATAAATGAGCAGCATTGGAAAAATAAATGAAAAAATGTGATTAGAGCAAAAGATTATTTCTGGGCCTGCAGCTTGAAGATCAAAATGCTCTTATTCACAGGCCTACATGAAGATAAATACAGGAAAAGCATTCTTATTCACAGTCCAAGAGGTATTTTGTTTTGGAGAGTACTATGGAAAAAACAAGCAAACAAAAAAAAAAACAATTAAAATACAGTTTGGCAAAATCTCCCTCATTTAAAAGTTATTTTAAAGGTCACAATTTATAAATCAAGAAAGGACATTATGAATTTTCATATATAGCAAAACAGAAATGAGGAAGAAGAGGTCAATGACCTCCTTATCTGACAGCAGAAAGGCAAAGGATCTCTCTAATCCTGAGAAACTTCTACAGTTTATTTTGTACTTTGATAATGCAGAAGCCCTGAAAAACCTTATAAGCTGCAACTTTACTAGAAACCATGGTTCTAATGATGCCTAAAACCTTTGCAAAACTGGAAAAAACGATTTAGAAATAAAATGCACTTCCTCCTTGATACAGCTGTGTCATGATTTGTTTAAAGTTAACCGGAAGGGAAAGACAAGATGAGCTGAGTCTAGGTGTGCAGAGAGCACTTGTTAACCAGGTGGCTTGGTATCATCTTGCCAGTTATAAACTGTGAAGTTGAAACATGACTGGCAGGATTCACAGTCATTCACTATTTATCCATCATTTAATGACTGTCTTTTAGCAGATTTCCTGCCATTTAGGCAAAAATCTATACTCCCCCAGCTACACTCTCCTGTCAGTGACAGCTGACACTAGCAAATGACCTGTTTCAAAACCTCAAGTTTTCAGCCTTCAACAACTCGGAGGAAGTACAGAAACTTCTTGTCATCTAAAAATATATTTATTTTGCAACCCTAAAAGAGAGCTTTAAATCTCCTACATGTCACAAGAAGCCTGACCATCTGCATTGAAATGCCCTTGCCACGGAGAGCTTGCAGCGCCTCGGCCGCTGGGACACCCCGAGCGCGTCCCCAGGCACAAGAGGATGGCTCGGAGCAAACCAGACCTGCACCC
Organism: Nothoprocta perdicaria; assembly: GCF_003342845.1. Lineage (NCBI taxonomy): Eukaryota > Metazoa > Chordata > Aves > Tinamiformes > Tinamidae > Nothoprocta > Nothoprocta perdicaria. Next base: position 439,506 of record NW_020454416.1, read on the forward strand.
GCTCCCCCGGGCCCCTGAGCACCAAGGGAGGCCCGGGGTACCTAAGGGGGAAACTTGCACCAGGCACATTTCATCCGCAAGGGCGCATTTCCTGGATTTGCACAAATAACGAGTTTGGGGACCTCCACGTCCCCATGGAAATCTCTGCCACGTGAGGTAATGGACAAAGCTGACACCTCTGTATTGGATCAGATCAAAGAGATTGAGCATTTTGACAGGCAATTTCACAAGAATTTATAAACAGTGAAAGATGGACAAATCTGGAGGGACCCTGGGTTCCCCTTTCAGGCAGGGGGTCTTGCTTCAGTGGCTCCTACTCTGTTGTCTGTCACTCCTGCCTTTCCTCCTCTCCAGCACAACCTCGGCTGCATCCTTCCTTTCAAGCTGCAGGGCTAATCTGTGCCGTATGCCACTTTTCTACTTATGCAGGGCTTGAACAAAAGCAGGTGGACACAGATGGGGTTATTAAAAAAAAAAAAATACATACCTGATTTCACATTTCAAATCAACAGGCAAGTTCAAAGAATAGGTCACTTCTAAATATTTAAAAGCATAATTTTCCCTTAACCTCACTTCTGAAGCAGCTGAGTGGTTCTGGATGAAGTTTAAACAAAATGAAACAGGGTTATCTAGCCTGAGGCAGGCCTTCATGCAAAGAAGCCTTTTACCCATATGGTTAAAATCTGGTAAAACTTTAGAATACCCTGGCCCGTGAAGCTACTTAATCCCAAATGTAAGACAACCTCAGTAACAACAGGTCAACCCAGCCCCATTATCATCATAATTAAATGAAACTCAAAAGCCCTCAGTCCACCAGTCCCTCCAGACCTACAAATGACTTCATGGAATGGATTTTAGCCACTTGATGTCCTCCCAGGTGAAAAGTATTACCGCAGATTCAAGACAAAAGAAGTTCCTGACATCAGACCTTCACTACGTTAAATTTAAGACACAAAAGCAGTATAAGGGAAGCAACACAAAGCCACCGTGCTGTCTCCTACCCCAGGGTAAGGGTGACTGCTCCCACCCCTGCACAAGCCCCTCTGCTCAGTGCAGCGCCTGGGAGGCTTTCCTCAAGCCTGGCTCCAGATCCACAGGACACTCAACGTACTTCAACCACAGGCTGTTGCTGCAAGGGGCGTTTTCTCTCCTCCTTCTCCTCCAGCACTGGATCTAGCACTGGGCACACGATGAAACCAAAACCCCCTGCTCTACAGACCATAGAACTTCCTGTAAATATGTGTTTATTTCATGCCTCATTCAGGTACAAATCAGAGAATTTTGGAAAAGGAAACTCATTTTTGACAACTAAAGCACAGGAGACAAAGCACATTCACAGCTGCTCTGGACATCCTGACCTTAAATCCAGGTGACAAGCACCACAGAAGGTCTTTCAGCATCATTTTTGTCAGGACATCCTTACAGATGTCCATACCACAATTTGCTGTAGACCAATAAAACAATCCTGATTCCTTAAGAATGGGTGGGTAACTCCACAGATAGGAAAGCTGTATTTACAAATAAAATCAACCCTAAAGTGCACCTCTCCTGTAACAGATTTGATCTCTTCTGCTCAGAGGTCTCGGTGACCTTAATATTTAGTTTCTCCCACCTCCCTTTTCTCCTCCTTTTCTAAACTTCACATTATGTTTGCAAAATGCCTCTCTCCTGCGAAATTAGTTGACGTGAGAAGTTACCTGTACAGTGTTGCAGAAAGACCATTTGATGCTACATGGTGCAGGAAAACACCTGGATCCTCCCAAGATAGCGAAAGTTTTGGGGGAGGCAACGGCAGGGACAGAAGAGTCGCTCGCTACAGCAGCGGGGCTGGCACAGGGGGTGACAGCAGAGAAGGGACAGGAGCCGAGCACCTGTGACAGTCCCACCAAAACACAGTGGGGACCAAAAGAAAATCTCCGCCAAACCAACCCTTGCTGTTGCTGCAACACATCCTTTCTGCCCTGTAGCCCCAGGACACCAAGCCCCTGCAAGACCAGGAGGAAAGGGCTGGCGGAAAGAACCAGGAGACCAAGACCCCGCAGAGGAGCATTTCCACATTTCCAGGTCTTGCTTCCTCTCCCTCAGATGAGTGCAGAGCACAGGAGCACACACAGGATACAACACTGCAGGAAGGAGGGCAGCTCTTTATTTCAGACTTCATAAAATTTGCCCCACTCGTCCTCCACCCTCTCAAATAACAGTCAGGCACTCTCAGAAAAAAAACAGCCTGACTTTTAAGAGCCTGTTTACTTTGAAAACAAGTACATGTAGTAAGACAAAAATAGTGGAGTCATTAGCAGTTGTTGTGTAATAATGAGAAACAGGTCCTACAAATACACACCACCAGATATCCATCAAAATAATCAAGCACACTAAAGCCAGTATTTACTGCTCAACTACATGAGAAAAATAAATACTGACAGAATTTAGTGGCTGTCTACCACAGAACTTTTCAAAATAGCCCTGCAATGTATTCACTGCACAATTATGTTTTCCATGTTTCCCCGTCAATTCCTGTCACCCAGTTATCTCAAAAAACAATCTCAACCTCTTTGGGGCAGATTTTCTGAGTTCTATTAGTCTTCAGAGAGCACTGCCCAAGACTGAATGGAAGCAGGACACATCCGTTTAAAAATCAAGAGGTGTAATGACAAGAACACCAAGGGACTATGCCGTCCTATCAGCAACAAAAACATTGTAGAAATTGCAATATTTTAATTTAATACTACCCAAACTTTGGCCATTTATTTTTAAGCTGTAATAGTTTTACTGCCTGTTTCAAAGAAGCCCAGTAAACATTCCTCCCACCAAATTCAGAACAGATGTTTATAAGTAATTTGAAAATCTATACTGAAGCCAAGTACACAAAGTTCACCAGGACAGCACACTGCTACACCAGACATATGGCTTAAGTCATTTTTTTCAAGGCTGCTCTCAGCTGTATAAAGCTTTCCTTGGCTCTGATAAAAGCTGACATAATTTGATAGTCAAAATCATTTTTCCATCATCCTGGCGAGGTCTCTCCCTATCCTTCTTTGCAGATACTATGCAGAAAAAAAAAAGAAAAAAGGAATATTTGGTGCAGAGATAAGCATCAACATTTGTCAGTACTATAAATAAAGCACTATAATCTAGTGCTACATTATAGCTAGATTGGAGGACTAACATTTTTAGACCAGTAAACAGGTATCAGGCTTTAAATCAGTGACCCAAGCATGAGAAGCGCCCTAGATCCAAGGGAGAAGTTCCTGACAGGAATATACCACCTTCCCAGGGCAGCCCCACAATCTCCAAGCCCTGACGTTGAAGGCCTGGTGCGGATCACTCTGCTTGCAAAGGAACCTGCGCTCTAGTTTTGCAAAATTACGTGCTAACAACGAGAGCATTTCTCAATAGCCTCTCTCACACAGCCAAAAATAACATTACACTTTCATTACCAAAGTCTGATTTTTTTTTTTTTTTTTTTTTTTAAACAGCCCAAGCATTGAATGTCTGGCAATAAACCATAAATGGATTTTACCAGTTCCCAGCTCCTATTTAATACTTGAAAATTATCTACCGCTGTAATCAATTTACACCACCCATTTAAGCTTCCCTACTTTGTTCTGAGGGGGAAAGTATTTAGGCAGAACAAGTACCCACTTAACCACAACATAACATTCTTTTTAAATTTAGAGATTAATAAATATAAAAAAAAAAAAAAAGTATTGGGGTCTTACTGTCATTTTTAAAGGAACGTCACACCAGGGGATATTCAATTTATCCCAGGACAACAGTTTGGGAACAAAAAATACTTTAATCTGTCAGAGAAAGGCTGATGATCTTGGCATTATGAAGAGCACTCACCACAAGCTATTTAAAGTTTAGGCAAAGAAAAAACTTTTGCCTCTTTTTGTTTGTTTGTTTTCATCATACTTGCTTTTTAGCCACTGGGGATTATTTGTGCATAGGAGCTCTCTGTCAAAGAATGCACTGTAAGAGGCACCTACGAGCACTGAACAAAAAGACCACTCTTCATCGTATGCTAAAGAACAAATAGCAGATGTGATTAATTTTTTTTTTATTTAATGAATACTTTAAGCAGAAGGTAGAATTTTATAATCACCCACATTAAGACCACAATCACCCAAATTAAGTTTGTAAATTTTAAGATGTAACACCAAAGTTCATTCACCATTGTGAACTGAATGAACAGAAACAAGGAGCAAGTCAAATCGACAACCACCTGCAAATGACCAGCTAACTCTGATTCTAGTCTTTGCCCAAAGCTTTTCAAAATTTGGAACTTTTAAGATGGAAGGTTGATATTTTTGCCTAGTACTCTAACTTAAAGCACCTCACCCCAGTTAAACTGACATTTTTTGGCAGGAAGAGGCCTTCCTCTTCTTGGAAAGTTTTCATTATTTAAATCTCTACACAGGTTATTTTAAGTATTCCTGTATTTGCCATCTGCCTAAGAAGATATCAGCCTTGGGTAATTTTGGGCAAGCCTAGAAAACAAAGTTCTCCTGCCAGAACGTTCACAGGCAACATCCAGCCACTCCTCCTTTCCTTTCATTGAAAACAGATAGTAATAATCCATCTTGAAAGCTTTTGCTGACCCTCCTTGTGGCCTGGGGAGTAAATGACTTCTGCCTTGGGGCCAACCGCCCCAAGCCTGGTCCCTGCATCCCCACCGCACCCGTTACACCGCTGGAGGTTGAGCAGATGGAATTATTCTGCAATCTCTTCCTATGTTATCCCCTGGTTTCCCACCATCCCCTTTGTACCAACTTCCCCAGCCGCTAAGGAACACTTGGATTAACTGATATCCACAAGAGACCCAACGAAGTCATCACGCTATTGCAAAGAGGCAGACAAATGCTATTGTACGTGCACAGACTGCACAATAAAATACACGGCCAAGGCGAACTCTGCGATACTTTCCATCTCTAGTGAACTCTGCATGACTGGAACAAAAGGGTCCTATGGTTTGGGTAACTTAGTATCATTCCAAGCTGTCACTTAATGTTGATATTCAGCATGTTTGCATTGCTTTTTTTATTTCCGGGGAGCATAATGACAGCATAACTAACCAGTTTAGCACAAACAAAGCTAAGGATGACAGTAAAAAAATACAGAAAAAGAAAACCAAAGACTATCTCCAACACTAACGCAACACTAAGCAATGTAAGGCTAAGCTTAGCTATTTCCATGCTGCAGCACTTATGCTACACCAGCTCATATGGGTATCTCAGCTCAGTGGGTTCTGTTCACAGCTGTGTTATAATCAGATTTATATTAAACATCTGAGTTTTAACAAAACTATGCACAGACCCTTTCAGAAGTCAGTTTTGAGTTAAAGCCAAAACATATTTTCCATTTCTATTATTTCAGAACAGCACTCTTTTCTCCAGCTCTCACCAGTATCTTTGTTCACAAACACCCCTCAAGCAGAGCAACGATTTGGGTGACCGCCTCACCAGCATCGCACTTAAAGTAAAAGTTATAAAGGCTCGAGCAAAATCCATCAACAGGGAAGAACTTAGAAAACACGGCACTGCACAACCGGCTAAGCGACTAGACTCTCACTCTGTGTGTGTGTATATATATACACACACATATATCCATATACATACACATATATATGTGTATATGTATGTTGTTCCGGCTGCCGGTGGTTCGAGGCGCGCCCCCGGCCCGCCGGCGGGATCCCCACGCCGGGCGCGGGACACGCGGGGACCCCGCGCGGGGCTCGCGCTGGGGACGCGGCGGCACCGAGGGAAGCGCTCGCGGCGCCGCCCGGGCCCTCCTGCAGCGCGGGCACCGACCGATGGAGCCTCCGCCGCCACGGCGGGGCCCCTTCCCTTGCCCGGCATGGCAGGGGGGCTCGGCAGGAGGGCAGCGAGGGGAAGCGCCCTTGATTCCCGTTTCCGAGCGGCCCTCCCCAGCTCCCGGGCGCCGTGAGGACGGACGCCGCCCTGCCCGCGCCCGCGCCCCGCCGCGCCCCGCACCTCTTGCTGAGCGGCCGCACCCGCAGGGCCACCTTCACGGTGGCCATGGCCTCGGCTCGGCTCAGGGGCGGCAGCCCGGGCAGCGCCAGCGCCGGCCCCGGCCCCGCGTCGCGCCCCCTGCGCGCGGGGAGGAGCCGCCGCCCCGGCCCGGCCCCGCGGGAGGGCCCCGTGCCCGGCAGCCCTGAGGGAACGCTGGGCCGCTGCCTCGGGAAGCTCCGCAGGGTCTGCTGGGCCTGGGAAAGGGAGCCCCAAAACCTCCACAGAGCTGCGGCTCCTCTCACGTTCAAGCTGTTGCATGGACAGAAGTTACGCGCTTGAGTGGCGGTTCCTACTCCTTTTCTGCCACCGCTGTCACCCAGTTTTAGTGGACTTCTTTTCCCCCATGTTTCCACTTCAAAATAGAAGCACCTTTGTGCCAAGCTCCCCAATTACCATCGTGTTTGCATTCTCCATTCCTTTTTTTTTTTTTTTTTTTTTAACATGATATATAGACGCCTTACAACAGCTTTAATTTACCCACCTAAAGCAGCACTATAAAACAATCCAAGCAAGAGGGAGATTAGCCTGGTCAGTGAGGTACAGGACCTCGATTCCAGAAGCCTGGATTCTGCTCCCTTCTGTATCAGAGAATTAAAAAATAAATAAAATTAAAAAAAAAAAAAAAAAAACCCACAGCTCTTCTGCCTTTGTGGGGAAGATTTTCCTTTCCACACCTGCAATGATTGCACCATATGGAACTTAAGACTGAAATCCTCCATGATTTATGACAGCTGTTCACATAAAGATCTCATCAAAATTTGAAGAGGTCGAGCTCCAGTTTATACTCTTAGATCCTATCTACCAGCAGTCTACTTGACTTAGCCCAACTCATTTGCCTTAACTTCTCAACAGAAGCAGGGAGAAAAATCAGCTATGCTTAAACCCTATAGCAGAGAACAGTTAGGCAGTTAAGACATTACAGCCAAATAATACATTTTACAGGGAAGAATGATGGAATTCTCAGTATTTTCCAACTATTTAATATATGGCAGAGCAACTACAACTAACTTGATCAGAGCGTGCTCAATAGTGAATCAAGTATTTCTTCCTTAATTCTGCTGTTTCTCATCTGTAAAACACAGCTTGCAAAATGCTGCACAGATGCGAACATGCCATTAATCAGATCAACCACAGATAAAGTTGCAGGCTACCGAGACACCTAGTGGTTGCCTTCAAAAATAACAGGCTTAAGATAAAAACCAGCAATCAAGCTGTTGAACATAGGAGTTGAGTTGACAAGAGGAGCTGATGCACGCAGCTATTAAAAAGGAATAAAGCAGTTCCTGTTTGATCATGCCTTGAATGTTAAATTTGAAGGGTCCCAGGCAGCAGTGCTCCTGGATTAGAGATATGCTGCGAGGGGAGTTTCACTAACAGGACTTCTAAAAATACACACATGATGAAGGCTGCAGACTGGAGCAATCAATGTTTTGGCTCAATTAGTCATTTCCACAAAATATGACTTTTATTTAGAGGGAGGCAGGAAAGATAGATCAAGCAAAAGAGACTAAAGACATATTTATCATAAAAATGCAGATGAGTAGAAATTGTATGCATCACTTAGTCCATTCCCTCCTTTTCCAAGAAATCACATCAGTCACAACATTGGCTAACAAAATTAGTTCTCTCTCATTTCTACTGCTTTCAGGGAAAAGTGTTCCAGTTTCACCCAGTGGGTGGTGGTTTGAAATCTCAGATCTAGCTTAGTTTCCATATCAACCTTGTATTGTTTTAATTGCAAGATTTTTGTAATAAAATACAGAAAGACTTCTTAGTAATCTAATTACTTTATTGAAATTTTATTATGACATATAAAATATAGTATTTACAAAAACAAATGTAGCAAATGAACAACCAATACAAAACAAACAACAAAAACACACAACACACAACCTTCATTGAAGGTACAGGTTCTAAGTCTTCTCACTGATTTGCCTTTGTATGAGCTATTGCTCATTGTCCAATTGCATTTTTTTTAAACAGCTAAGAATTGTTATCTGTTCAACTATCACGTAAGAACAGAAAAATAACTAGCTGCAAGGTCCCCGTTGAATTAAGGCACAATTACATTGTTCTGTTCACAGAAGACTACTAAAGGGCAGTTCTTTGAATGTCCATCCTTTCTGCAGAGGAGTTATTTGTCAGGTTAAAGAAAGGCTGAAGTCGAATTCACCAGGACTGCAGATGCTGTCAGAATGTACCTCTTTTTGCACTTCCCTCCATTTCACTATTTGCTCTGTCAGTTCTTCCAAATCTCTCACTAGCATCTCTGTTTTTGTCAGAGCAGTGTCCTGAAAAAGGACAGAGAAGCATTTCATCCCTGCACGTAGCAAGATACAAAACTAGCCCACACACTCAAACAGCACTGAGTTCTCAATGCCAGAAGATGCAGAAAGTTCAGTTCTTCTGCTACTCACCATATTCTTCATTAAGGTGGGTATCTGAGGGACACTTCTCACTGTCTGCAAATGTGTTTCAAGCTTCTCGATGAAGTTCACAGCCTCAGTCAACAACTCTACTATATACCTGTAGTCAAGAATTAACTGTTTGACTCAAAAGCTACGCAAAACACAGGATTGAATACTTAACTCCTATGGCTTTTCTTAATCCTCTCCTCCAGCTTTAATAAAGATCCTGGCCATCTAATTGATTTCTCAACAATTACCACTTTCATTACCCATTTGTATTCTGAGCAAGTCACAGGGAAAGCAAGATGACAAATATAACAACCAATCAAACATTTAATACTCCTCTGGAGATACAACATAAACCTTTGTGAAATCTTCAGAAGACATGACCAAATCACTTTAGGCAAACATTAATGAAGAGACTTAATATCATTTAATAAATTTAACCAATTAATGAACTATTAGTTTTTCAGCTGAGGTTCACAAGCTATTTTTCTCTTCATCCAAAAGTGAATGACAGAACATTAACTTCTACTATCTCCAAGTTGAAACTGATCTGGATTCAGGCAAAACAATTATTTTCCGTATACCTACTTGTGGAAAGGAGCCTCGATAGGCAGGCTGTCTTGACATCTGGGTTTAATGAGCCTTTGTCTGAGAGACCTTTTCTCCTTCAGCACTGCTTCCAAGTGGTTGTTCATATCTTGAAGGATCTGGTACTTCTGGTCTATAAAATAAGATTGCAAACTTGAAACTTTTGGCCTGCTAAAGTGACAGCAGAATTTCTTCTGGAGAGAGGTGTAAAGAAAAAGTCTGATACAAGGCAGTCTGCACTCAAGAAAGATCATTAAGAGCGACTAACATTAGATAAGACTTAACATCAGAGTTATTTTGAAAAAAAAACTCTTAATCATATCTACTTTTTAGATACACAGAACCACCGATAGAACAGCAAAACTAAGATGCCTTTAAGAGTTGAAATCCACTTTTTAATCTGTATCACAGAATTGAAGTACTACAGTGTACACCACTAGCATTATACCAACATTAGCAAGCTAGAAAGTTTTTAGGCATCCAACAAATTGTAGTGGTAAAAGCAAGGGAGAAATACTGAAGAAATAAATCCATGTGCTCCCAAACCACAAAAATAAAGAACTGAGCAATTCTAGGGACATTAAGATGAAGGGAAAACAAACAAACAAATCTATCAAGTTGCCAGAAAAGCAGAGAAGGGACACACAGGCCAAGGGAAGTAAAGCATGATACTGAGGTATCCCTGATGTTCCCCTAACCCTGGGGACAAGAGGGCACAGTGACACACACAACCCCTACTATCACAGGATAAGGTGCCTGTTCTTTATGGGCTAATTAAGCACCTGCCACCTCTAACAAGCTATCCAGTGAGGACAGATGCAATAATTTCTACAAGTGTCATGTAGTCAAATGAGACATTAATCTGCTGATGATGTTACTTAACACTCGTATTTTTTTCTAATGCATAACTGCACTTACTCAAGTAAAAGGGGTGAGTAATGTCTGCAGTCTCCTTCTCCAATTCCAGGATTTCAATTTCCATTTTTTTCTACAATAGTAATGAAAAATCAAATGAAAATATATTTTCAATTAAGAGACTGAGACACTAAGAGACAGACCAAGACATATTTGTGCTCTTTTCAGTAAAACTCTAAAATCATTTTGGGTAAAATTTGTGTTAAAAGAGATAGATCAGGCAATTTATTCTTAAAAACACAGAAGCTTATCAGCCACAAAGCAGTTTTATTGTCTATAGTGTGCTTAAAAAGCCTGCTCCTCCTAGTAAAGGCTTTTTTTTTTTTTTTTTTTTTTTAAAGCTGAGGGATAAGCTCTCGCACAAACCTCTTAATTCTTTTCAACAATAAACTAGTGCAAGAGCAGCAGATACCTTTCTGTGATCCATACTATTATCCAAAGAGCAGGTGCTTCAAAATGATGCCAAAAATCATATTTTTGCATTCCTGATTGAAAGCAGCAAGCAAGAGAAGTAAAAAAAGTAGAGAGAGGCTTAAAGTGATTATTACTTAATGCTGAGGACAGAAAGTCGTGACCCAACAGTAAAACCTGTAAACAACGTGTTGAGCAGGTGTTTCCCCTTGCTATGAGTTTTAAGAAATAAAGAAGAATCATAGCCTGTTTGGAAAAGAATAACTATTGTAGTTAGCTAAAAGATTTGTCATTCTTTAGGCTAGATGGGAGAAGATTGGGGAAAAGACACAAGGGGAGGACATCAGTCCTCTAGGAGCAACAAGGAAAAACTGTTTTCCTCGTTCACTGTGAGAATCTATTCTGTGCATAAAAACATTCAGCAATGAAGGTTAAGCAGCTGCATTACTCACAGCTGAGAACAGTTCCTTCTAGCTGTAGGATGATGCCAGTTGTCTCCTGCTCTCTGAAGAGGTACAAGAGAATTTGTCACACTGCTTTGAAGTTGGGCTAGAGCCCAAATTGCAAAATTTAACAGGCCCAGTTTTCCCACTAGTAGGCAAGGGCTCAGAATACATCATCATAAAATAAAATCCAGCCGCTAACAGTAAATTAGGTAGGAAGTGACCAGGGATAGCTCTTGCTAGCCAAGAAAATGGTTCGCTTGTCTGTAAAGACAGACCTTCATTTTACTGGCAAACAAAGCCTCATATCACACTGCGGTCAAAGGCGCAAACTGCTGTGCCCTTCCAGGTATGCCAAAAGCTTTTATTTAATCATTTTGTTCTTTTTTCTGGGGACGACAACGACGACACAATTCAGCCCAGGGGGTAAAGCCACCAAAGGAGTGGTTGACAGAACAGCCATGAGGCTGGGACCTGTTTCAACGTACGCTGGTGACGGTTGTCACCTCCACGCACAGCACAGAGCCGAGCAGCAGCAGCCGGGCCCTACCTGGTTGAGCTCGGCTTGGAGATTGGCGACCCGCTCCCGCTCCGAGAACTTCACGAAGCACGGGGCTCTGGGACACAGCAGGTCCAGGGTCTCCTGTGGGGGGAAAAGGGCAGAGAAAAGTGCAAACGGCAGCAGGAACCTGGGAGCCTCCCCTCCCGTTCCCTCCCCTCCTCCCGACCGTTACGCCCGGCGCCGCCCCGCCGCGGCGGGGGCCGTTACCGGCCCGGGAGCCGTTACCGGCCCGGGAGCCGTTACCGGCCCGGGAGCCGTTACCGGCCCGGGAGCCGTTACCGCGCCCGCACCTGGCTCACGACGCCCGCCTCCAGGCAGCGCGCCAGCGCGGCGCCCGCCGCCGTGGGCTGCCCCTCGTCCCAGGGGTTGGCGGCGGCCATTTCGTCGCCGGGCTCGAGGGCGGCTGCGGCGGCGGCGTCCCGCTCCCCGCCGCCGTCCCG
>NW_020454416.1:1149648-1212347 GCF_003342845.1 Nothoprocta perdicaria
GCCCCCCCCCGCCCCGGGGGCCGCCGGTGGCCCCGAACACCCGCAGCCGTCGGAGGGCGGCTCGGGGCGGCCCCGCGTGCCACAGGCTCCGGTGACGCCGCGGGGACCGGCGGGCAACGGGGTCAGGGTGTCGCGGAGACCTGAAGGGCTTCGTGGAGACCGTGAGGACTGGTCTTCGTGAGGACCTCAGTGCGGATACACGCGGGAGGCGCGGGAAGCCGCACTCGCTGCCGTGCGCCGGGAAGTCGCGGTGTTCCAGGAACCGGCGCTTTGGGACATGCACCAAACTCTGGGAGACTGGCAGTGAAATTGCGAGGCTAGGCAGGGTTGCAGCTCTTCTTAAAATAAAACCTAACTGCAGCCTGTGGGAGGCAGGGATATGAGTCGCTCAGCTTGCAGCCCCAGGCGTGGTGTGCAACCTGAGGGATGCATGAAAACGAGGATTCGTGAATGAAATGTGAGTGTGGATGTGTCCATTCCTGCTGCCCATGCCTCTTCATACAGCTCAGTAGCAGCGCCCCATTGCAGAGGATGAGGAGGGGTTCGTGAAGGCTAAACTCACCGCTGCAAATACAAAATAAAATCCCTCCACTGTGACAATCTACGTGTGTGCTTAGTTTCATCCAGGCTGGGATAAATCCTGGTCAATGACACTGGACATGGAGTTGCCGTCCAAGTGGCAGCCCATGCAGGGCTGGGAACCTGACACTGCGTGGAGGGAGGGAAAATAATCCTGTTTGGTGGGTTGGGAGTTTCTGTTGTTCAACATTAAAGGATCAGAGTCATTGGGACACTCAGGAGAAACATGCAGACCTGGAGGGACATCTTGGAGAACAAGGGGCAGCTGAGGCCGGGAGGATCTGTTTACCCGTGGTTAGCATTGTCCTTCCCATTGAAAGCTGATCACAGAATAATGGGATTTGTGATCCGGTTTCTTCCCTTGCGCGTGTGAGCTGACTGAAGGGACAGACGACCTCTGAGCATCAGCGGCTTTTAAGTTCGGTGAAAAGTAGTTGGGAGAGGAGACTGATGTTTCTGATATCAACTAAAATATACAGCTTTTCCAATTATTATCTAAAACAGCTGAAATTTCACATAGTTTCTTCTGTCCATCAGAAAGAGAAGAAACTTGTCGGTGATTTTGAAAGGAATCTTCCACAGTTTTATGACTGTACAGACAAACACTTGCTAATTTATACTTTGATCTTATTAGCACTGAAGGGGAAGCAGCAGGAGGGAGCAGCCTCCCACAGGCACCGCGGCGCGGGTCTGGTTGCCCACCTCACATCACCCATCACCACCGCAGGCATCCTCAGAAGATCCTGGTTTTCCCACTCCCGTCCCGCATGGAGGGAGCGTGAGGTCAGCGCGGAGCCTGTGCTCCGGCTCCTCCTGCTCCTGGAGCCTGATCCCGGGCAAGACAGGGCCTCGTGGTGCCTCTAACAGCCCTGCAGCCAGGGCAGTCGGGCCGGGGAGCCGCTCGTGGGCCGCGTCCTGTGCGAGGAGGTGACCTGACGGCACTCGAGCCCTGGTCATGGCAATGGTCATGGTCATGGTCATGGTCATGGTGCTTCCTGTGTCCTCACCAGCCACAGCTCTTCCCCCTGCTGCTCAGTCACCTGCCGGCCACTGCTCGCCTTTTATTGTTGTTGTTTTATATTCCCTTTACCTCAGGACAAAGCTTGACTTTTGAAATATGTCTGTGTAAGGCCCGTCTCTGTGACCAGTGCCTTGACTGAGGTCAGCTAACGAAAGGCAACGGTATCTTCAGCTTCACTCCAGGAGCCATGAGTTCTCCCTTTCCTGAAAAGACAATTTGCTGTGAATAAATCATGCAGCTTTGTGGATTTTTTTTTGATATTTACTCTGGAACGACGTGTTTTTAAATTAGTCTTCTGAGGGGTGCCATAAATAATGAGAGAGAACAGATGCCTTGTAAATGAAATGCCCTATTTTTTAAGCATTAGGTAATTAAGTATGCGCAAATGGTTTCCTCCTTGCAGAAATCTTCTGTGTTTTTCTAAGAAATAGCATCCTGCAAGCAAACCCAAAGGCCTACCCTAGGGCTCAAATCGAAAGGAATGCTTTGTGAGAGAATTTATTCAAAACGGTTTTCCTACTCAAAAAACATCTTGATAAAAAGAAAAAAAAAAAAAAAAAAAAGAGAGAGAAGGGAAGTGAAGGGAAACAGAGCGCCGGAGCCCAGACGCTCTACGTGACTCCTCTCAGGGCCTCATTAAAATGTTTCCTTGCGCTTGTTCCTCTTCCACACAAGCCTCTCCTTGCCCTGAGGAGACAGGTAGGGAGCGGGCGGTGACTCTCCACCCGGCCCTGCCGATGCCACCTTGCTGGAGCTGCTAACCTGGCAGCCTCGACCCTCAGTGGCTCCCTCGTTAGCTTGATTACCCTTTATTTGTTATTAATATTTTTAATGACTTAGTCATAGAAGCACATGTGAGAGGATATCCTGCTCCAGCTCAAAGCAGGTCGTGCTTTGAGCTGGATGTCTCAAAGCACGACCTGCTCTCGTGTCACTCTCCAATGAGGCTGACTGAGAGCCCAGCACGGGAGCCCAGGATCAGCATCCTGCAGATCGGTGCCTCCCGGTGTCAGCAAGGGCTGCACCTGATCCCGTGTCCGTAAAGCACCAGGAGATGGGACATTTGGCACCACAGCCTCATTGCCGCTTTCCCAAGTAGCTTTCAGGCTTTCAGGTTTAGAGAAGGCCACAGGATGAGGTGAGAACATGTTTTTCCCTTAGACTTTGAAGTTCCCAGGAGGAAAAGGAATCACTCTTCTTTTGTGAGAGGTGTCCACCCTTCTACCCCACCAGAGACCATGGCGTTGCTGGCTATATCCTCTCAGGATGTTGGTTCAGCGGAGTTGTAAAGCCTTTCATTAGAAAAGCAAACAGCAGGTGCTCGTGGGGAGGAGGAAAGGTAAACAGCCTTGGTCTAGTCAGCAGAGATAAATAAAAAATAAAATAAAAGAGTAGAGAGCAAGAGAAGAAAAACAGCGACTGATGAGCATGTATTTTTTCTCAGCCTGTGAAAATGACTGCAGCTTAGTTATTCATCTCTCACAGAGCCCTGAGTTCGGCCTGGTGAAACGCGTGGGGGATCCTGCGCGGGACGTTGGGAAGTTTCCTCAGCCCAACGTACAACGCGGCAGGCCATGAACCGCAGCCTGTGATAGCTGTTTTTGTTGACATGTTTTCTCCCCGTACTCTTTGCCCTCTCCTCTCTCCTCTATTGCCACAGCTACCAGGGATAAGCAAAATGCCTTTCTAGAAGTTATTTCCAACCCACTCGTGGCTCTCTCTATGAGACTCCAGGTACTTATCTTGAAACGTTCAAATTCCAGCCAGCAGTTACACAGGACTTCTTTTTTCTTTGTGTTGCTATGGAAAAGTCATGGAGACATCTATGGTTCATAATGTATCCAGAGAGAAATGCTTATATCGCGGATCCCAGCTTAGCATTAAAAACATGAAAAAAAAATATACAAGCATGAATGCTGCTGAGCTGACTGCCAGGAAATTGGGCTGATATGGGGAGACCTAGGGGAGTAAGAACAGAATCAGTAGTACAGAAAGGCCCTAGGATGCTGCTTGGAAAAGGCTCGCAACACCAAGGATGAATAATTGCAGCATTAAGACATTAAGCGCATAGATGGTTTTACCACATGGAAATTCCAAGCACTGCTACACCGATTTATTTTCTTCTGAATTAGAAGAATGTGCCCTAAATGGAAGAAGAGAACCCTGCAAATTGGTCCAAGTGGTCAGTGTGCCGCGACGGGAGGCGAAGCAGCCACGACGCCTCCCTCCGCACGCGTCTGCGCAGGCCGGACACGCGCCCGGCCTCGCTGCGACTCGCTCGGTGCCCGAGGCGCGCGGGTATCCGGCATGGAGCAAGGGCGCCTCGGAGCCTGCCCTGGGGTAGAACATGTGGCGGAGCATGCATCTGGGCCAGGTCATTTAGCTCCGGGAGGATGGCTGCAGGGCAGCCCCGGGAATCAGGCTTACGTCTGACAGGTCTGGTTGGATTCACACACAGCAGCCGAGTGTGTGACAGGCTCAAAGGCCCGCAGTGGAGCTCTAGGTTTGTTGGTTTTAGAGCGTTACTTAGCCTGGACCTTTCCCAGGCACCCTAACAGTGCTCACAGCCGGGGAGAGCCACTGCCTCCCTGGTCCAAGGGCAGCCTCACATCCGCTTCCTGGAAGAGTGGAGGGGAGGTCGGGTTGGGGAAGCTCCTTATGGTTACAGGAACACCTTGGCATCACAAGATACATTTTCCTGCGCATGTCCTAAAGACTGACTGTCCCTCACCCGTCCTCCTCCAGGCAGGATAAGCGGATCATACAAACTACACCTTTCCCTCCAAAGCTGTCCTGCGCGGACACAGGAATCCTGCTGTCTGCCAGGTCTGCCCTGAGGCCCAAGGGTAGAACTGCAGCCTGCCGAGGCAGGAGGTGCCGCGCGGGCCGAGGCCTCGAGGTCAGCGTCTCGGCGGGCGCTGTGGCGCGTTTGGGCCAGACCCTAATGTGTCCGTGGGTGACACGGCTGGTCCCGCGCGCGCGGGGCCTGAGGGGAGGCAGGCGGGCGAATTCGCTCGCGCTCAGAGCGCTCTCAGCTCCGCAGCCCCCCCGCTTTCCCTGGATATGTAGGTCACTGCTGACAGGGCTCTCCTCTGAGCCCCGTCTGCTCATGCCTTACCCCTCCGTTTGCAATTAGCCCGCGCTTGTGTAATTGACCTAAATATGCCTGTTTGTTTCATTTGCCTTCACCCCATGCTTAGCATTTGCAAGGAGCAGTAATTACGGAGAACAATAAGGCACAAATGTCTTCTGCAAGCCCAAACGAGGCAGTGGCCTGGCCGGAGTTAGCCTGGCTTTGGTGATTCCCAGCAAGTTGGCGGTGCAGAGCACAACTTGGTGAGCTTTGGGGTTTGCCCTCAGAAGATGACAGCATGACAGACCTTCCAGCTTCTCTGGGCCACACAGCTGACTGGCCTCCACACACGTCTCATTGCTACCAGGCATCAACAACATTAAATAACCACAGCAAAACTGGAAGCAAGCAAGCAAAAGGAAGAGTCCCTTTGATGACAAGTGATGTCAAAGAGCTATATTGCAAGCTGTGAATTCCACCCTTTTGCATCAGTTTTCACAGCTGCTCACTACCTCCATCCATTGCATTTCCTTGTGAAATAGGGCAGCTAATTACCACAAGCTCCTTTGAAAATCACTGTCAGTCCAACCTCCGACTCTTTGCAAGGGCCTTTCAGACTCAAGTTGTGACTCCCTCTGTCACAAACACTGACTTGCAAAATTCACTCTGCAGAATGAGACTGGACCTATTCTGTTACCCATGGCAGATATAGTTCCGTCAAACAGGACAAACTTTGCATAGCAATTGCCTTCAGGGCCTGCTATATAAATATGATACAAGTGAGGGGAGAGTGAAACACAGAACTTGTTCAACAACCCTGTCAGAAGAGAGCTGGCCAGTCGGTGCCCTTCAGGACAAGGGCACACACCAGCACACAGGCTCTCCCCTTGCTTTAGGACTGTGCATATTGAACAGATTACAACAGCTGGGGAGGGCTGGGGTGAATGGCAACACGCGCACGCTTGCGAGTCTGCCTGGGGAACACTCAAGCACACATTTTAACTTGTATGTATGTGCCATTTTAACTCGTACGTATGTGCGTGTTCCCACGACTAACACACTGACATTGTTCTGACTAGGGGTGCTTTCCTGAAGCAAGGCCAACGTGGGCGCAAAACAAATGTCAAATACAAGAAAACGCAGCCAATTTGTCATCTGGCAAAGGAGAGGGAAATGGGAAAGTGCAGCCAGATCCTAAGCTCACAGGAGATATTCTTCAGCTCATCTTGGTGATGAGCATGGTATAAAAATCTCAGCAGAAAGAAGAAAATCCAACATAGCAAAGTGACTAGTATGTCCCTGAGCAATGAAGCAAGGCATAGCAATCCTGCAGACACAGAAAGAAATGGAAGTGAAGGGGAAATTCCTCTTAAGTATAGACACAAAGTGGTCACGACAAATAGAGAGCACATTGAATAAATGTCAAAGGCATAGGAAGCCTACATTATTATTCCCAGAATGACAGGGAATGAGGTTATTCTCCCAGAAAGGCTAAAGGTAGGATGTAACAGCCTTGAAAAGGTGCCCAGAGCGGTTGTGCACTCTCCATCTCTGGACCTGGATGAAGTTCTGAGCACCCAGGTCCACTCTCACAGCTGACCCACTTGGGGTAGGAGCCTGAACAAGTTCCCTCCAATCCCTTCCAGTCTGAATTTTCCTATGATCCCGTGGCTGCCTGCCATTTAGTGTACAGATAAAACAACTACTGAAATTGCTGTGACAACCCAGTCGGGTTTATGCTGGTTATCCCTGCTTCCTGCAGGGTGAATACCTTCCTGAGAGAAATGCTCACAAAAACCAGCAGGGTTATTGAACCGGACTATAAAACTAGACTTGCCTGAACTTTGCTTTCAAGCTGATGAAAAAAAATTAATAGGTTATCAATTCTGCACACTATTCATTTCTGCTTCTGTTTTAATTTCTTTAAGAGGGGCGGAAATTACATGCAATCTTGCAAAAAGAAGATAATTAGATCTGCCCCCTTGGGGCGACGACCCAATGGCTTCTGCCAATGTCTCCAGCTCCAGGGGGGAAGGCAGCCAGTGAGCAGCCAGGACTGCATGTGGCTCATCACAGCCAGCCCAGTGCTGTGAAGCGTATTCCCTAAATATTCACCCTGTCATTCTCCTAAGTGAAAACACATGAAGCAAAATGTTGCCAACGCTTTGCTTGAATATTATAAATAAGCCCGCGGTAACTGGGAGCTGGAAACAGGCAAGCTCCAACCAGCAGGCTTCTGGGGAGCGATTTCGCCCACACCATAAGCAGCACTGAGCAGTCCCTGGCCAGCGCGGGATCACGAGCGTGAAGGACTCAGCTCAGGCTCCGCCGCTGCTTCATGTCCGCAGGGTCCCCGCTGCCCCGGAGCGGCTCTGGGTGCCAGAAGCTCTGGGGGTTTTCACACTCGTCCATGTGGGATGTGTGTGTCCCGGCCGGAGCCAAGGCTGCAGCCCCCCGGGAGCCACCGGCAGCCGGGAATAACTCCTGACTGGAGGCAGCTTTAGTAGGTCACCGGAGCTGCTGCCTTTCCCCTTTGGCAGTTTTGCCTCGCTTCCCCACGCTATGAAAATCAACTTTGCTTTCAAACATGAATGTGCCCCTTGTAAGTCGATCTGCAATATAATTATTTTCTCCCTTGCTCAGCAAAGTTTGCGAAACTGGACATTTTCCCTGTCAAGGGCAGACAATGAGGCCTTGTCTGCGCTGAGGCTTGGTAGGAAACAATTCCCACTGTGGCTGCCATCAGTTCAGCTCGACCAAAGGGAGACTTGCTTTAAAAATTTCTTCCTGGAGACTAAGCCTCCTGGTTAAGTCAATTGCCCTGTGTGTCAGAGTCAGAAACCATTTGTGGGGTGAGATCCTGCAGGAGGCCCTGGCCATTGAGAAGCTGAAGAGGCAAATTTAAAGCTTCCCAAACCGGTCGTGAGCCGGAAGTCTGCTGGCCTCATGTGGAGAAACCAGAGTCACCATAACCTTGCAGTGAAAACACTGGTTGAGGAACAGCAGTTAATCATTACTTCAGAAAGACACCATAAAAATAAAAAGCATCAAGATACCATAGGAGGCAAAATCCCCCCCTCTTGTGTTGCATGTCTGGTGCATAGAAATGCTCACACATATTCAAGCTTTGCTAAAGCCCAAGTTCAGGCTGCGCCTTAGCCTGGCCCAGGCCGCCAGCAGCACGAGGAGCTGCCATGTGCCCTGGGCAGCGAGGCCCGTGCAGCCCCACGGCCACGCGCCGCTCCAGCCCAGGCCGCGCTGTGCAGAGGTCCCTGTGGCGCCTTGTGGTGCCCTGGTGCCAGTGGCAGCCCCGACCTTCCACCAGCACCAGCCCACGGGCGCCCGCCCAGCCTTGGTCCCCTGAGCGCTTCAAGGAGCCCTCGGGCTCTTGAGGATAGAGAGGGAGTGGGGAAGATGGGCCGAGCCCTGCCAAGACTCCTCCTCTCCGCTCTCACTCTCTCGCAGCGGGAGGGCTGCTTCTCCCTTTCCTCACCCGTTCTTCGGCCTGTAACAGCAAGCGGGCCCCTTCCTGGGGAGCGTTTCTGCATAAACAGTTCAGCCCTTTCGCTCTGTTTCCAAACGGACAAACTTGCCATATGTATCCGCACTAAGAGTTCCCTGGGTTTCCGAAAGGGTGAGTCGTCCTTGCTGCCATCGTGCTGAGTGTTTGCTCCTGACACCCCTTCGGCTCGGCATCCCACTCCAGCACAGCACTGCCTGGGATGCAGAGACCTTGTCTGGGCCGTGCTGGTTTTACAAAACATGAGCTGTGCCCTGATGGGAAAGGGGCCAAGGGCTCTGGGGCTGGGCACCGTGTGGCTTCCCCCGTGCCACGCAACGAGCTGCTTCAGCAGGAAGAGCCTTCTTGAGCAGCTGCTTCCCCAAATGGCTCCACGCTCCGCTTGATACTGAAGAAACCAGACATCTGGTCACCACTTGGATTTTCCCCCAGGCAGCTCAAGGAATGGCACGATCCCTGCGGTAATTTTATAATTGTGTTAGGATTCACTGGGGTGGAAAGTACTGCCTAAGCGAGAGCAGTTGCCAGTGTCTCGGTCACGCAGGCAAGGCCAGGCAGCGGGGCGCGGGATGTGGGCACAGAGGAGGCGCTGGCCGGGCATCGAGGCATGGGTTGCGGGCACAGAGGAGGCCCTGGCCCCGCGCTCCCGATGTCTGGGGGCACCGGAAAGGCCCCGCTGCCCTGCAGGGTAGCGCACGACAGGCAGCACCCGGAGGACACCAGGCTGAAGGGATACAGAATATGCATCAGGCTCATGTCGCTGTTATGCTGCAGGTAACTCACTGATGAGCAATTGAGTATTTCCAACAAGAGGGAAGCACATCCTGGTTGTACAGCTCTATTGCAGCCCAGCAGCACATGGCCTTACAGGTCACATCATGCAAAACACAGTAGTGACTCTGCTAACTCCACAGGGATTCAACAGTTGGATGAATCAAAGAGCTGGCTACATGTTGGTGTGGGATATTTGGTTGCAACTTTTGGCTGCATGTTGTTGGGGCAGCCGTGCTCAGCACCCTTTGGAGGAGAAGCCGTGTGCTGGTTGAAAACCACCCATAGAGCAGTCTCTGTTCCTTCTGGGGCCTCTTGTTAATCAGAACAGTTGAGCAGCTACAAATTAAACAAGTCTCGTCGATATCTTCACACTGCAGAAGGTCCAGGGGAAGGGTGGGAAGCAGCGGAGCTTTCACCAGCAGATGCCACAAGCCAGTGACCGCCTCAGCAAAGCCCATGGGTGCTTTCACCACCACGGGAGATACCTCCAGATAGATCTGCTACCACCTTTGCGTTGTAAAGCACGTCACAGCACTGCAGTGCTCAGGAGCCTCAGTCAGCACCGGGCCCTTTTGCACCATAGACTACACGAGCGTACGCCATAAAAAGTTGTCCCCAAAAGCTGGTGCCAACCCAGAGGCACTGGAGACACCAGCACGGAGCTGCGCTCCTTGATGGTTCTGTTGAGCCCCAGTACCTGGCATGGGCTGGCGAGGGGGCGGTCAGGAAAGCAGAGGAACCAGGAAAGTTATTTCACGCAGCTGTTGACTAGGGAGCTTGTCAAAACTAAAAACAATGAAAAATGGTAGACGGCTTGCGCTTGTGTATCTATTTTTTTTAGGCTCTCTGTAATTTTCAACCCAAGAGCCAAGGCAGGCTGCGACCGCCAGCGCTTGCGAGGGGCCCCCCTTAGTGTCCAAAGCTGAGAACTACAGAGGCCTCCGAGGGCGCAGAGGACCTCGAGGGCGCAGGGACGGGCAGTTCTGCTCTTGAGGGTGCAGGGGACAGGCAGTTCTGCCCCCAAGGGCGCAGGGAACGGCCAGTTCTGCTCTCGAAAGCGCAGGGATGGATAGTTCTGCTCTCGCACCTTCTCACTCTCTTCCCTCCCCAGCCTGCCCATGCATCCCACAACCTGCCAGGACGGGCACGGCTGCCCTCACTAGCTGCCTGCTGACCAAGGCGCTGTCGATGCACCAGCTTCTTATGTCTACGCCTTGCACGTGCGGGCTGTATCCTCAAGGCATCACGGGCTGCACGCGGTCGCACTGGGCAGAACGGTGGAGCTCAGGAAGGAGGGATGAAGCCAGTGAACAAACACTCCCCCCGCTACTAAAGCAGACCAGGAGGGGCTCCTGCATGCGCCAGCGCTGAAGAGGGGCCTTGGCTTTTATTTTGTACTCAGAGAGATGCTGGTGAGAGGCCAGAGAGGAGAGATGGTTTCCTCTTGGTCAAAGATGTCACCAGATGGCACCTGCTGCCTCCAAATCCTTCCTGGGGCAGAATTGCAAAATAAAGAGGGAAGACACCAAAACAGCAGGCTCCTGTCATAGGCCTCCAGCTTCCAAAAGTGACCCAGGACAGACATCCAAGGTGCGTGGCTGAGGCTGCAGGAAGCAGCGTGGAATTCAAGTGTATAGAAATAACCATGGACTTATATACAGGTACAGTCTTGTGGGATGTCTTTCTGGTTGCTGGTTGAAGGGCAAGCAAAGCACCAAGCTTAGCTTCAGGGAGAGCTCTACAGGTCTTTGCTACTGCGATCCCAAATGGTCGTTAACTAATTTAGATCCCATCGTTGCTGATTACGGACAAGCTTGCACTCTCCTTATTTTTGCATTGCATTTATGGCCTCAAATATGGCCTTTTGATCCGTTATTGAGAAGACCCCATTTAACTTTTCATAGCCAGCTTCCTGAGCTTCTTTGTCCCATCCACTGCTCTTCCAGGAACATTATACACTGAAAAACAAGGTTCCCAGCACAGTCTGCCATGGGACTCTGCTGATAACTTCTTTCCATTGTCATCTGGACTTGAATTCCTCACCATTATGCTCCTTCCCATTGCAGGAGATAATCTCTTCCTCCTTAAAACAAGTACTATGGGATAAGAGGCCTTGGTGAAAGGCTTCATCAGAAGTTTTCAAAAATGCATCATCTGACAACTATCCCCGTTTTCATTTGTTCTGGTGCCTTCTGATCTTCCTCTTGAGGGGGAAAACACCTCTCTTCTCCAGTCCATCATTCACCCTCAGGAATGATTTTCTCTTCCACTGTATTTTCTTCTGTCAGTTTGTCAGGTTTTCAAGTCTAACTTGCCCATCGCTAGATTTTTCTTTAGAAGTGCATGAAGTGTGTTGTTCTCTATTTAATAGATAAAGAAGCAATAGCAGTGGACACATGCTGATTTCCCACAGGCACTTACACTTCTACAACACCTCTCTTTTGACTTATCATTTGCGTATAGTTCTTCAGATGTGTTATCACCAAGTCAGGGGGGCTGGAGAACTCGTCTGCAAGTGACAAGTTTTCCAAGATGGAAAAGAAGCAAGGAGGGTTCACATAGGCTTCATGATCCTTCACTATTTCCTTCTTTTACACATTATGACATATTAACCCCTTTGAGTTGCTAAGCAGCCTTCTTGCTTACACAGCATGGGGCAGGGCTTTTTCTCAGCATGTTTTCTGCATTTAAAAGTTGGCATCAAATCTTTTTTTTTTCTTACCACACTATTACAGGCACCAACAGGTCCTGCCCATTGCCCAAGACCAAATCAAGAGATCAATCTTCTCCTCTGGGTTGCCTCTGGCAATCTTCTCCTCTGGTTGGAACTTGAACCAAGAAATGGACATTTACGTTGCCAAAAACTCTGCCCTGGCAAGTATGTGTCGTGTATTGCTGCCAACAGCATGACTCCTCTTCCATCCTCCCTCCCTCTCCCTCTCTGCAATAAACTTCCAAAGGCAGTTTCTAGTTGAGCTTGATTGGTTTATTTTAGTTTTACACTTTGTCCCTCACATACAGTTATTTAAGAGTCCTGTACTGTTAGATTTCTACAAAAATATCAATTTCTCAAAAGCAGAAAAGAGGGAAAGATATACTTTAATATATAAAAGGAAAAAAAGCTAAATCTGACATTTCATTATATTCTTAAAAACATTCCAGTCTATTTACAGATGTGTAAAAAACAAAGAAAATCTCCATGTCTCTTGGTCTAGTGAGAATGTGCTCCTTGCAGGGGTTTCCTTCGTTCTCCTGATTCTCAAACTCCTCGCGCGACTCATCTCCTCCTCTTGCCTTTCTGCCTCGCTGCCGGCAGACGTCGTCGCTTCTCGAGGCCTGTCCCGAGCCGGTGGGAGTGCGGGGGAATTGGGGAAAAGGGAAGTCACCATTTCCACTCAGAGCAAAGCATTAAGCTGCTGACATGAGATGGTGGAACAAGGAGAAGCAGAGACTAATGAGCATTTCCAACACGCGTTGTTGCCAAGCAGAACCCATCACATATCCTTGGAAGAGCACCAAGTAGTACTTTTTGCAGCTGAATTTGAGACCTATTCCTAGTTAATTCAGTGATCACGCTTAGAAGCTAAAATTCTCTGCTGTCACCATTACAGTATTTTTACAGCAGCAAAAAGTCCTCATTGCCCAGTGCCATCCAGTAAATACAACAGGCATTCTCCATCTTCACAATGAAAAAAAACTCCTCAGGACCACAGGGCATGTTTTAAATAACATGTAAATAGTTTGAATTCCTGTTTTCTCTGGGAGGTGACAATATACACTTTTAAAAGTGTTCAGAAACTTATTAGTACGTATTTCTGCAATTAAAACGAGCTATTCAGGACCATGCAAGAAGGGGTACAGCAAGACAATTCAGTGATTAGGAAAACCAAAGGAATGACAGCACAGTCCTGGTTGCCCTTTCATACACTGGACGAATGGAATCTATTCACAAAACAAGCTGCCTTTACAAAAAGGAAAAAAAAAAAAAGAAAAACAAAACAGCAAAGCAACCTCAGCCTATTAGAAATACTCAGCAACATTACTCCAGATTTCCAATGATTTAAAATTAGGTTAAAACTTTTCATATTAAAAAAAAAGTGTCAACATGTATTCATATGCTAGTTCCCTTTTCTAAGGCAGTAAGATCCTGCATGGCTCACATGCTGACTTGTATTCTCTTTTTCAATTCATTAATACATGACTTGCATGAAACCTTAAAAGAGTAAATATGCAAAAGGCAATAAAAGTTGTGTGCAACTTTAAAACACACCATTTAAAATGGTCAGGTGAAGACAACGTCATTTCATGTAGCCTCTGGAGTAACTTCGTGCCTCCCTAGCTTGAAGAATGGATTCCCTCCGCTCTGCAGCGTTAACATAAAACCATAAAAACAGACAAGGAAACACCCAAAGGATGCCTATCCCCGGCAAACCTATCCTAGACACAGATCCTGAAAATGCAGCTTATTGACCAGGGCATGGGGTCGCCCTGGGCGCGGCCGGCGCCGCTCCTCTCCTGCCACAAAATGTCGCCCTCAGCAGCGCCGCAAAATGGCCGCCACAGCGCCTCACCCACCGGCGGGCAGCGGCTGGGCCCAAGGCAGTGGCAGCACGAGGATTCGCTCCCAAACGGAGCCCAATGCACCTCCTAGCTCCGGCCGGCGCGGGATCCTCTTCACAGCACGGCTTTCACCTTGCAGGAGCCCTGCAGAAGCCCCTCAAGCGCACGGTGACTTCTGTTATTTACAAGGCTGGCAGGGAAAGGCCGTGTATATGCTCATGAACAAAGCATCTCTCATAGGCGCAAAATTTCATTTGTCAAGGAAACTCTGAAAACAAAAATTGTGTACAAAAATATAAATATCTTTACAGTCTGCAGGCCCTTTGCGTCCAATAGCTGAACAGTGAAGAGCTCCTACAGGTTGAGTAAGCAGTGGCAGAAAAGAATAAAAAATACATCTTGTGATTCAATACTGCCCTATTTCCCTGGTAATGAGCATTTTCGTTGAGTTTTTTTTTTCTTTTTTTTTTTTTTTTGCGCTATACACATCTTGTGCAAATGCAGTGAGAAGCCTCTGAGTACCTTTCCTGAATTTGTAGAGAAATGGAAGGTTTGGAAAGATATACACATGTATTTTCATATTTACATTCACATATACACCTCACTCAGTAATTTTGTTACAACAGTCCTGAAAGGGTTCTGTACTTTTAAGAAGCAACACTTCCTATTAGCATATCCTAGCCACCAAACACATCTTCCAGAATAAGGGGAGGAAAGAAAATAAGAGAACTGGGAATACACTTAGGCTGCTTCAGCGCTGGAGCTGAAGACTTAGCAAGGGGGTGCTCAGATTTACTTCTCGGAAATTTTCCCTTCTGATGCCCCAAGCATCACCAAGGGAAGAGCTGCTTGTATAGAGGGTGAGAAGAAAGCAGGGTGCAGGGTGGCATTATCATTTTCCTTTTATACTTAACATGCTGTCCCAGCTCTAACTACCCCGGAAAAGATCAGCATCTTCCCCATTTGGTGGGAGTTCTAGACATGTATGAAAATCTTCTGGGCATAAGCTCCTAAAAAGAGCCTATACCAGAGAACTATCTAGCACCAAAGAAGAGAAAGGTTTTCACTTCAGCACTCTGCTAAACATCCCATTTCCTTTCCTCCACTCTAGGTAACAAGGGTGAGAGCAACTCCAATCTCATTTCTGCACATTCATCATATTCTGCGAGTAGAAGTAGCAAATATGAATAATCTCATTTCTGCATAGATAATTCGCCTGATATAAAAACAAGTAACACAGATTTTTCCTCAATCGCAGAAAACTGCCTCTCTGCTGGGAAAAATCTTTCTCTATAGCCTGGGTATCTCGGTCCTTTTACAAATTATTTCTGTGAAGGATCCAATTTGGGAAGGAGACCATGTGCCCAGCAATGGTTATATTTCATCCTCTTTGTTTTGTGAAGGGGAAGGAAAGTATCCAGAATGCAACAGTGAGGTAAAAATACGTCAACATGACTTAAGTTTCATAGCACTTATGTCTCACTTCGGGGCCTGCCCTCAGGAACAGAGTGCTGAAACCATATAGAAAATGAGAGTTGCAAATTAGGGAGGTTGCGAAACTCAGATATTAGTTCACGCTGCTCCAGATTTTCTTTCCAGTTTTTGAAAAAAATATATGCATTTATTTGCCTGTTGAATTGGAAGGCAAGGTCCCACTATTACTCAATTTTGTAACCACGGGTGCTAAAGTGGGCATTACTTTGTTATCCTGGCCTTCTTGAACAGTTGCAGATGATGAAGTTTTTGACCCAGTGGGTGTCAATTTTGCAACTACAGGAGCCAGTAGGGGCATCACTTTAGCACTCTGTCCTTCCGAGTCCACTGGCAGACTTGCCACTTTTAGGCCAAGTGGTGCCAATTTGGGCATGGGCCTCCACAAAGTGTCAGCATTACCAGCTTCTGCGTTCGTCTTCATCTGCAAAACTGGTGGGGTCGCACTAGCTGACTCCATAGGGGATGTTACCATTTTGCCACTTTCACCACTGGGATTGGGAAGTGAATCCTTCATTTCAGCACCAATTACTATCTTTAGAACATCTGCTTCAGATGAAGGCTCCCCGGAGGCCTTGTCCCCATCAGTAAGGTCATCGTCCTCCAGGTGCAGCAGGAGAGGACTTATAGAACCACCGCCCTCTGGAACTTCAGAAAGGTCCTTAAAACTGCCTCCCAAAGGGCCAAACTGGAAGGAAGAACTATCCGCAGCACTGAGATCACTGGTTGTTCCCCGCCGAACTTCCGAATCTCCATGAGAGAAGTCCGAGTTTAGAGCGCTGGGTAGCTCTGACATGCCTGAGGCATCATCGTTCAGCTGCTGGTTGAGGAAGGCAATCTCATTGAGCAGCGACGTGAGGGTTTCATCAGTGTCATCGCTCTCCTCAATGCTGCCCAGCAGCTCACCCACATCCAGTTCTGCTTCTTCCATTGCGGAAGCCACTTTTCTCAGCTCCATTTCTATTCTGGAATCTTTAATCTGCAGCTTGTGGAATGGCAACTCCTTTGTTTTTAACCTTTCCCTTCCAGGATCACTGTCTTTCCTCCTGGCTTGGCTTCCTACGAACTCCCCAACACAGAGCTTTTTACTAAAGGAATCTGGAGGCTCCTTTGCACATGGCACATTCCGGAGCTGCGGAAAGGCATCTTTATTTTCAAAGAAAACTTTTGTGGGACCTGTGGTACTTCTGCCATCTCCGCCACTGTCTGCAGCACACGGCTTGCCTTTTTCTTCAGAGAGGATGCTATCGCTTTTCCTGCTCTCGGGAGGTGCAGCTGCCACGGACTTCTCAGAAATCTGAGTACCTGCAGTGGCCGTTGCACTAGAGCCTTTATTTCTGTTCAGGTTTAGGTTCATACTTCCTTCAGCAGCCAGTGATGTTACATTAACAATCTTTGGCATCATGAATGAATCTTCAATTTCTGCAAAACCAAACAACAAAATCCATTAGGATCCAAGAAAACAGCAAGGTAGCTCCTGATCTGAAGACAATTTGATCACTATCAAATCTTCCCCAAGTAAGCTACTACTCACAATTTAACCTACTTGTACATTTTTGGTCAATTAAAGCCTTCAAAGTTAAGCTGTTAAAATTTCAACAGAGAGAGGAGAAAAAAAAAAAAAAAGAACAAGTTCTGCATCTATTGTCACAAAGTCACTTGCCCTGTCTGTTCTCCCAGCATAATGCAAGAACACCAGTAACTGTAATATTTATAATTCTTATGGTGCTTCACAAGAAAAATAAAATGGGAATTTTCTCCCTCACTGTTTTTTTCAAACCTACACATCTCTATTTTGAAATACTATTTTTGTGACAATTGATTGCACTGAACCAAAAATTTGATGGTCTCCTTTTACCACAGCATACTGCAAGCAGCACACTGCTGTGAGGGGCCACCCTACACCTATGCCCAGCATACAGTGCTACAGTGCTCAGTCCTGGAAAACACTTCTCTCACATGCAGCCTGCAAGGGCAGCACAGAGGGCATGTGGGAAGGGGCTGTGCTGCAGCAAGACACTGAGGAAACAGGCAAAGGCCTTCAAGAGCCCCACTGCCTCCTGGCCCTGTAACCTCCCCAGTGAAATGCACTACACCACGGACACATTTCAACCCCACTTGTTCTGCTGTGGGCAAGGAGAATCAGTTAGGCTAAGTAAAGTTCTTATCTATAGCCAGCCTCGAGTTCTTTCCAACCTCATAATTTTCCTTGAAAACTCAGACAGTAACACCTAGCATTACTTCCAGAGAGAAAAACAATGAAGCGTCATCTTTGCAGGGATAAAGTCCCCTGCACACAAGCAGAATGAGGCACAAAAAGGGAAGAGCCTACCTGAACTGGGCTCTGCAGCTGGTACTACTGTTGAGGGCACTGGGTTTCCAGCAACAGTTGACAGTGTAATGGGAATGGTGGAGTTGGTAAGGATTCCTTTTACTTGGACAGGAACTGTTGATCCCGGCAGCTGAATCATCACAGAAGCGATACCTTATCCAAGAAAATGGGAGGGGGCAAGAGGGAAACAAGACCCTTTCAATACTCAGTCAAGCCTGAAAAATTAAAAGCCCTGCACTTCTATGTAGAACACTTCTATGTAGAACTGACATATCATCTGAAAGCGGTAAAAAAGAGAGATACAGACTGACTAGGAGACTAATTTCTACACATTCTTTCTTTTGCATTATCAGTCCTGAGAGCTCCTGTCTCCCTAGACTGGATAAAATCAACATTTAACATTTTTTTCTTACCTGTTAACAAACTGCTTGAGTTTGAGTTAATTATACCTAATATATCACTGCCAGTTCTCATTCATAATAACAAATATATCAGTGCCAATCTCATTCAGATTACAACTTGTAAGGTATTGAAAATTCAAAACAAACATGAAGTAAAACACTACTTTGCAAACAGATCTGCACATCAATGAACACCACCCAATTAGTATGTGATTATATATGATCATACCTTGCTGTGTTGTCATGGTAGTGGTGGCAGCTCGAGGCTTTAATTCAGCTTGCAAGAGCGTGGAAGGAACAGCTGCCACCTGCCCTGGTACTAACGGGCTCTTCAGCGTAAGCACCTGCCCTTGTGGAGTCATCACTAGGCTTGCAGCAGTTAGTGTAAGAGAAGATGAAGTTTCCTCTGAAAATAAATAAGTAAATAAATACAAATCAGGTTAATTTATTCTAATATAGCACCTCTAATAGTGACAAGTACAGGTGTGGAAGAAAGAGCAGCTAAAGGGTTGACAAGCCCAAATTGGAAAGTTGCTGCAGAAGTCAGACAGGCTCCAAAAACCTTAAATAGGTGGCTAGAACAAGTCTGTGTGACTTCCTCATCCAGTCTAACTCAATCCTAACCCTCCAGAGTGGCCATCAAAGATGGTAGCAGTCGTGGGGAATTCCCAAGTGACTTTGTTCAGTCCAAAGAATGGGAAGGCCCTCACCACATCCA
Organism: Nothoprocta perdicaria; assembly: GCF_003342845.1. NCBI lineage: Eukaryota > Metazoa > Chordata > Aves > Tinamiformes > Tinamidae > Nothoprocta > Nothoprocta perdicaria. Next base: position 1,168,118 of record NW_020454416.1, read on the forward strand.
ACTCTCATGTCCAACTTCTCCTGGATTGGACAAAAACGAGGCTTGGGAAAAAGAAACGATAGGTTCCTTGGTAAAAGCCCAGGACCACTTCAAGTAAGCTCTGTGATCAAGGCAAGAAACATCACCAAGTCCTTACGGAGTATGACAGTGGTCCTACTATCATTCTACTCCTTTGTTTCTTCTCTTTAAGTTTCTGGTGGAAAAGTCTCCAAAATACCAAATACTTTCTACAAATTATCTGTAACTTAAAAAGAAAAAAAAAAAATCCAATAATTCTGTAGTTTCATCTATGAGTCTTTCTTTTCCCACCTCAAGAGCTAGCCTACTGGGAGGGAGGTCTTTCAAAACCTTAATTTAGTCTACCAACTTCATGATTTAAGGGGTGGCACTTCTATCTGTAAATCAGCAGAAATGTCTTTGATTCACAAAAATCTGGGAACACTGCAAGACTGCAGTGAAACTCTATAGGACTGCAGAGCAACCTCCTAAGGAATTTATTGTCCATCATTCTGAAACACAGTGTTATGTTCATCTAAACATCTCAAACATGCTGTTCTCATATTCATTAGAAACAAACAATGTCCATCCAGCAGTTTCTGCTTCTCTACAGAGCCTTGTTTCAAGAAAGATGGACTCCACAAGACGTCCTGAAAGGTCTGCCTCCCCTTTGTGAAACATGCATCTCTTGTGGCCCACCTTTAGCATGGCCTCCTTTTCTGGCAAGTATTAGTGGCTTCCCTCTTCTGTTGGTTACAGCCACTTGGCCCAGGTCTCTGGATGGAGCAGCAGATGCTTCTTGCTGTGTGCTAGCTGTTGAGGTTACAACAGCTTCCTCTGGCTCAGGCTGTTTCTTCTTCTTTTGTGCTTCTACTGCTTTTTGTTTGGCATAAATGTATTCTAGCTTCTTCAGCACAACCTCTTCTGTTTTCCCTATAGGAAAATCAATGCAAAGTCAATGAGTTTCCAAACTCACTTTCCAAAACTAGGGAGCTAAGACTGAACTAAAATTCTATCCAATTTATTCCATCCAACTACTTTAACAATCAATAACCCACCTCGAAGTAAATAACCTAAGACTAGCAGCAGCTATATATTTAAGATTTTTTTTCTTCAGAAACATCCATCTATTTTAGAATCTACCTGCAACTTTGATGAACACAACTCAGCCTGGACAAACACTAGCTCTTGTTGAGCAGCTACTTTATGAAAACTTCTGCCATTGAAAAAAGCTCATGTCTTTTCAAATGTTGCTAAATGACTACATGGCAAGATGTTATCTTGTATTAAATTAGTTAGGCTAATGGACCTTATTCTTTAAGGACATTCAGTAAACTCATATAGCTTACAATATCCACCACGCTACAATGTTCAAATCATGCAAGATTTTATAAATCATTTTTTCCATATATGCACACAATTTATTTTGTCCAAAATTCAACCAACTATCCTGACTTGTTTCCTACTCAGTGTTGATGCTATAGCAAAGTCTATCTTAAACTATTCGTCTTGAGAGTTAGTGCCCTGCAGATTAGTTCCAAGCCACAATAGTTTTGAGGCACATCACACAGAAACCCAGAAGATGAGCAAAGTTCTTTGCTTTCAATCCTTGCCCAAAGGCCTGACACATTTGTGGAACAAGAAAAGGATCCACTAAAACAAAGTATTTACCAATACCTCAAATACATATCAACTGACTCATCCAAATATACAAGTCTCAAGCAACTTTCACTTCCACTTTGCAGGTGGGTCTCCTGTTTCTGCCCCCATACCATAAGGAGATGACAGAAAGAATAATTTAATGCTTAGGCTTGTTCACACACATTTTTTGGCACTGGCTGAACATGTACTACAGCTTTCCCACACACCCACACGAGTCAAAGACCCCATAACTGGGTCATGCATTTGATCCGAAATGCCCAGATGAATAGCAGCTCAGACTACACGGCAATTTTGTTCTACAGAGCTTCATTCTCCATCTAGCAGACATTGCTATCATCACTTTCCAGAAAAGTAGGACAGGAATAGTCATTTCCAAAGTTGACAAAAAAAACCCTGTGACTTTGGCTCTAACCAAAGGCAGCTGTGCATTTGTGAAGCATGCAGCAGAAAAGCTGCTTTAAGGAGTCACCAGTGACACAATGAAGTGACATAAACTCCCCACTAAAAAGTTCTCAAATCAGAGCAACCAAGTCCATGCTTGCAGTGCAGATCTTTCTACCTTTCCTTTAAATATAAGGGGAAATTAAGAGCAGCATTTCTAACATTGCTTTTAAAAGCACATCAGCATGAAAAGCACATTGCTGAATCAGAGCTTTGCGTGTCTTTGCTTGGCACCAAGAGTCTCAATTTTATGTGAACACTAATGACTGACCCAGAACCACAGGCGCCCCCTCTAACTCCTTCCCATCCTTGCAAAGATTTCTTTCATTATTCCAGGCAGCCCCTCGCGCGCGCGCGCTCTCTCTCTCTCGCTCTCGCTCTCTCTCTCTCTCAAAAGAAAGGCTCACCTGAAAGCGTGGACACTTTACGAATTAGAACATCCTGTTTGCGACTCAGCAAGTTCTTCTGTCCGATAAGTTTATCTGCCTGATCAGTCAATCCCTGGATTTCTTCATATGCCTACAAAAGCATCAGGGGGCTAGTTTATTGGCCAACAATAAACAAAGCAACAGCAAAGCGGTCTTCCTTCCCAGAAGACTGTACAGATTACTTTACAGATATTTTGATCAGCTTGAGAAACTCAGAGACAGACAATGGATGAAGTACCGTGTAATGCCAGTTTTCCCTAAATAAAAACTGAAAAGGGATAAACAACTTGTTCTGCTTTCCTCTAAAGTTTAGTCATTCTTAAGGGAAAAACATTTACCCCACAATTTCAAGGTACAGTTGATGAGCGTTATTATCTACAACTTATGTTTTACTTCCTGTCATTTACATCTTTCCATTAAGTATTTTATGTCAGTATAATAATAATAAGTATCTTCTGCATCAAAAAAGTAAGATTTGTATATTCAGCCTATTTCAAAACTGTCTTAGCTGTCAAGCTAAGACACAACTTGGCATGGTTAAATTCACAAAGGAAACAAAAACAGGAATAATGTGAACTGTGTCATTTAAGCTGCATCATTAGGATTAAACTATTGAGAATACAGTTTCTTTCACATATTTCTCTGTTCTACAGAGCCCTGCAAACACATGAGAAGTTCTCCTGCTGTATTATGTAGGGCTCCAAGGCTACTTGACTTCTCCGTCCAAATTAAACAATTCCTCTCCACAGAGATGAGGCTTCAGAATACTCACTTGCTTGAGAATATAGCATTTGGAGACCTTGGGAAGGTTGTGCAACCCCAGAGCTCTCTTCAGCTTTTCAAAGAGATCTCTCATTTCATTCCGCCGCCGCCGCTCGTTTGCCGTGTGGGTCTGTCGGTAGTGAGCAAAGGCCTCTGCCTCCGTTTTCTGCTTTCTGTTCCAGAAGTGAGGTTTCTGCTGGAGAAGAAACCGTATTGACCAGTTTAAATAACAATGCAAGTCAACAGCAAAAAGTTATGCAGAGACATGCTTGATTTACAAGGTTTCTACAGAAATCTTCTTAGATGCTCCAGGACACAAGAGAACACCAGTGTTGCATGCTATTCAACTATCATGTCTTCATGAATGCTCAACCTTGGAAGCACAAGCAAGAAGCATGAAATATGGTGAAAGTGACCAACACAGCTGCATCCTCCCTGAAGGAAAAGACCATGAGCAAGCCTTTCTGTTCACAGGCATCCCATTTCCCCACATACAGAAACATGTTATAGAGACACTATGCAATACAAAGCTACCTAGGTAAGTCTCAGTATTATAGCAAAATCACAGGTCTGAGCCCAATGTTGTAACTGCCAAAAGAGTCTAGCAACCAATGAAACGACTACAGCAAACAGAAGCCACTTGAATCTTTCCCTGGAGTTAAACCCATTCATTTTTTGTTTCATAGATACGTAAGGCTAAGGGTCAACAGACCTTGTAGATAAGAATATGAAAGAAACCATTAATATTGATCACCCCACAGACATTTATCAAAAAAAGGATTTGCCAAGGACAGGCTTTAGTTTGTGCATTTGTTTAAACTTCCATGAAGATCAATAGGTAATACGCATAGCTGTCAACATCTATACATTAAAAGGTTTGTTATTTCATCATTACTCTTACAGGTTTGGTATTGTTATGCTGTTTCTTTTATGCCAAAGTAATAGTAAGGCATTTTTTAGATCATTTTCGGTTACTCCAAACCCCAGTGGCATCAGTGGAAAGACTCCTCAGCTCCAGGGATGCTCTTTCCATGCCTGCCAGCTTGAGGAGGAATCTAAACACTGACACGCTCCTGAAACCTGGCTCTTGACATCCGTTTTGCCCTTGCAGGCAGCCTGAGCTCAGGGTGACTACAGCAGCCTCTGCTCTTTGTTGGGCCAAGTTTGGTCCTTCTGCAAAGGTCCCCGTGTCATTTTCTTCGCCCAGCATCAGTCACATGGCGTAACTTGAAGGGCAGAGAGAAGAACTCGGGGAGAAGCAGGGGCAGGCAGAGACCTCTGGAACCTGTCTGTGCTCCGGCCAAGGCGCCCGGCTGCCTGGTGTGCCAGGCTCACAGCCCCTCCACGTCCCGCCACCGCGGCAGGCAGCTCCGCACGGCTGAGTATCAGGAGTATCGAGCACGGCTGGGGAACCCGGCCGCAGCGGCGCCCTACCACACACCATCAGCTTCAAAGACTGCAGTGAGTTTCAGTTTAAAGCCTTCTCAGTCATCTTTAACTTGACTAAGAACGTACTGTTTGAACTACTGTTTTCAGAAATCCTTTGCCCAGTGCTTCATACTTAAGACTTACAAAAACAATGCATTATTTCAGTCATTCATTATCTAATTTGTCCTATCAAAATTATATACACCAAAAAAAAAAAAAAAAAAAAAAAAAAAAAAAAAAAAAAAAAAAAAAAAAAAAAAAAAAAATTAGTAGCAGATATAGCTACTAAATTTAGTAGCAAAAAAAACCTAGAAAATAAGAGGCAGATATTCCTTCTATTCATAAAGTCAAACCAATCCCACTGCTATCAGTGGCAGTCCTTTCTTTAATGTGCACGCAGCCCTTTCCCCCAATACACACATTCAGTCTCTCGCGTCTATTCATCAACACATGAAAGGTATTTAAGGTGCATTAGAGTCTCGCCTGGGATGAAAGTTTACTTTTAAATGGAGGTGCGATACCAAAGGAAAGAGGAGAGCAAACATATACCTTCGTAGGTTTTTCTGATAATTTCTCATCCGAAGAATTACGAGCATGGTATCTGGAAGAAAGGCAAAAAGTTTTTCCCAACACTACTCATCTCATGCACACTGTTCTCATTAACTATATTCCAACAGCCTAGAATTACTCTTTATGTCCCTCAAAATTAACTTTCCCTTCCTAACGAAGGCAGGATACTGCTGAGCTTTCTCAAGAAAGCAAAACTATCTTCAATGCCATCATCCTAGAATAAAATCAGCTGTTCTAAAAGCTGTAAAATTATCTCACAGTGCAGAAAATATGGTATTTATCTACATGCCAAAGACAGTAAATTCAATCGGTGACTGAGCTGTAGTGTATTTCTTTCTGGTCTTGATTAAGGTTTCCCCCCCCCCCAAAAATATAGATTAAACACAGATGGCAGAACACTCCCTCCCCACCAAGAACAACCAACAAAGTCTCCTCATTTTTATCGCTACCCTAAATGCAGAAAAAAAACCCAGCTTCCTCTGTCATTTCTCATGAGCTTTAAGGAAAAAAAAAAGAACACACATATTGAAAAAAATATTTTGCAAAACCCAACAGTTATTTTCCTCTTCTTGCTGAAAGATTTTGGCAATTTATAGATAACAACAAAGTCACTATCTAAGATTAAAGTCAAGTTGTATCTTTGTAGGAAAAAGAAATGGAATTCAAATATATAATTGTAATGTATTACGCAATATGTAATATGCAAAACTGCAAAACAGACTCTTCAAAGATTTTACAAAAAAAAAAATCTTTAAAGAGGACAGACTAAGGACTCAACTTTCCCATCCTTTTGCTTGGTAGGAACAAGACAGAAACCCCCCCCATAACCCTCTTTACATACCTTTGGTAAAGAGTGTTTTTACTTTGCTTTCTGACATTAGAAACGCAAAGGCAGCAGCAATTAAAAAAAACACACACAAAGGGGGAAAAAAACAAGCCAAGCTACTCAACCATGGCAAACTATAATGCAAATTAAAATATTATATATATATATATATGTATGTATGTGTGTGTGTGTGTATGTGTATGTGAGTATATATATATACACACACACACTTTCTTCACTGGATCAATTGTCCTGAAGTTATAGCTTTTATTGACAGAATCAGGCATTAAGTCAGTGACTGCTCCAGCCTAAAAATAATACATCTACCAGCAAGAATAAGCAAAATGGAAGCTTGCAAAGTCATGCTTAAAACCAAGGTGACCCCACTCATTCTCAGGATGCAGGAAGGGATGCAATTCACTCAGGAATGCTTTACATTAGAAGACATGCATCCTAGTGAACAAATTAAGTGGAGGGGGGAAAATAAAATAACACATAGCTACAATATCTTTAATCTATTGTTATTCTGACAACCGAGTCCTCATAGGGGCGCAAATGCCCCAGGGCTCAGGAAGTCCTGACAAAAGCCCTTCTTTATCTTACCATTACAGTAAACCTGTTGTTTAAGGGGTTCCTTCAATGTCAGCTCAGCATCAAAACCCCAAACTGCAGCGCTCTCCCAGGATGCTTACTTCTGTTTGGAAGGTCGGATATGGGCAGCTGTGGCCTTCAGACGGGCAATGTTAATCTTCTCTGAAAGCTCCTCCACGGTCTCAATGTCCACCTGCTCGTCATCCTCACTGTATTCACACGCATCCTGGAACAGGTTTTGTTTCGTTTTTGAAAATGAGTATCTACGCAGCAATGGTGCTCAGGCCAAAACATTTTGCTTCACTTCAGACTCAAAGAGATTACATCATAGCATTAAGAACCAACACCTCTAGCTACCCTGGCCAGTGAACAACCCCAAGCAGGTGTTTTTTAAGCTCTGGGAATGGCTCCCACTAGCAACTTCTGCAAAATGGATTTTTCTAGGGTCAAAACTGATCTCTGCCATTTAAGCTTTTGCTTGGAGCAAGTAAGGCCTTCACAGGGCAGTGCTTTCCCACTGTGCTTTCTCCAGCTGTGCTGAAAGAGCATCAACTGGGTAACAGTGTCTTATAACAAAGGGAAAAAAAAAGCAAGAGTCACAGCATTGTACAACTAACCTTCTGCAGGCAATACAAAACATCACTTATATGATAAAGAAGTATTTGTTTTCCTATGCCCTCCAACCAAGAAAACTTGTTAATCATCTGTGCAAGCAGGGATGGAGAAACACTGCAGTGCTGTAGCAACTGCAGCAGTTAATTACCAATCTTGTATCCACATTTTACAGTACCACATTCTGCTCTTCACCCTCCAACCCAAAACAAGCCTTATTCAAGCAATTTAAATCAGGTTTCAATCTTATAATCACTGGTCTACTTACAGAATGCAGAACTCCTCCCCCTCCTGAAGTAAAGCAAAGCAATTATACCTTCACGCTGACTTCAGCTCACCCACTTCCCTGAACTACCCAACCTCACCCTCCTCCTATTCTTCTCTTCTGTCTTTCCTTCCTTCTCCTTGGCCTTTTTTTTCCTTTCCTTTTGGTGAGCTGCAAACTCCTTCTTCTCTGAACTGAATACTTACCTGAAATTGATGCAAACAGTTAATCATAAATATATTTTTATATATATCTAAGCACATATACACACACACAATTCTGTATCAATGGAAGGCTTCCATTAAAGGCTTTTCATAGTACTCATTCTTTTACACTAACTGCAGCTCACTGAATGTTACTGTTTTAAGAAACTCTTATTAAATAGGTGAAACTGCTGCACTGAGCCAGCTGGCCACAGATCAGGCTAAAATAGCACTAACAAAAACAACAGGCATCAAGAACAGCCTCAATTATCATACAAGCAGTAGTAACCAGTAGTTAATAATACACATTTCCAATCACCCATCATGAAATTTGTGCCTGTGAAATCTGTAACTGTGTTAATTAAAGAAAAAGGACTCCATTTATCTAAGTCTCAGTTAATAGTTTCCTTTTTGGCAGAGCAGTGAGATGCCTCATTAGCTAGTATTTCCTGTAATATTTGGCTTTTTCACCCAGCCTTTTCTTAAGCTAAGCCTTTCTCCCCCTACCCTTCAACCCATAACACACAGCAGGAGTTAGCTGTAATTCAAGCAACAACACAAAAAATTGCTACTTCTAATATGATGTCAGTAACAATTAAAATTGTGAATAATTCTGCCTGACAAAAGAAAAATATCAGTATTTTTAAGCTGTATGTAGCACCGTCTCCCATGGCAGTGTGATAGAAGCTATAGAAAAGACAGAAACTAAGACCAGTCTGGAAAAGTAATGAAGTCTGTCCTCCTTTAACAAGATGGCACTGGAAGGAGAAAAATATACCATATATATATATATATATACACACACATATACATAAAAAAAATATATACACACACACACATTTTGTGTCTGTATGTCAGTGAATTATTGTCTGCAAACAGCTTCCAGTCTTCGAAGAGGAATGAAGCTCTGTAACATGCACTGCTTTAACGTTACTCGAATGCTCCCAAGCCATCTTCACTTTCCACCAACAATGTCAGGAAGGGCCCTGCAAAGTGTGGGCAGTACAGGCACTGTGTACAAAGAGGTATAAAATTTTAAGCCACTCACTTCTGGAGAAGCTGACAACTTTAAATGTAGGACAAGTACCACAAATTGCTGCTGAAATAAGTAAGTGATACTCAGGTTATCAGCTATAGCTGTTTTGGACCTGATGAAAAAGCAACCATGCTTCTACACGTTGCTATGCACATTCCCTAATTGACTGCAGGCTGGCAAAAAAAAATTGTATCTTTTTAAACATAAATAAAGAGGATCAAGGAGGGTGACCTTAGGTGGGAACTTACTAGCCTCAGAGAACAATCTCAATCTTTCTTTCAAAGATATTTTTCCATGTGCTGACTTTAAAGACACCATTCTTCTCTGCCCAGGAAAGCAGCTTTGATCTCTGGTGGCTTCTGTATTTGGAAAGGAGATAAACAAGTTATTCTATTATTGCTCACTACTGGAGATTCTTACATCTTTTTTTCAAAGCAGACATGAGTCTGGATAATGCCCTGGTAACTTCTGTTATGAGTCAACCACAAGCAGGTAGGAAGGTAGGTTACTTATTGAAAGTAAATCAAAGTGTCTTCTGACTGTGGAAATAACGCACTGGCGGATGCCTGTGGAATGAGGCTCCTTTCTGTGGCTTAAAGCCCTTAATATTTGTTCTCCCTTGCAAATACCCTCCTACAAAATAGCATGTGAGCCTGGTAGAGCACAGAGAAAAAGAACAGGAGAATGAAGGTCAGAAGACACCACATGCCTGGGACGTTGGTGAGGTCCAACCAAGTGTCACTTGCAGCCTAGATCCAGAATAAATAGACTATGGTCATCAGACTGGTAACTGAATTAAGGCTGCCTTACGATTCAACACAGTATTTCAGCAACTTGCAAACGTCACCCATGAAGAGCACGCAGCTTTGTGCCATGTCCAGCAAGTGGCTCTATACGCTGACACAGATCTTTATGATTTGCTGAACATGACACTTGAAGAACAGCACTTATCCATCATGAGCACATTTTGCCCTTCACACTTGCTCTGCTTGGTATGTCCTGTCACCATCTAGCTTTAATGAATAGAATGCTCTCTCTTTGGACGCTTTACTTTTTTAATCAAGTCATTTCTTTCTTAGGAACACAGACAGATGCATCCAAGTTGCTTTTCAGTATTGCTGCAGTAAGCCAGGGCGACACCTTCACCTTTTGCACTGAAAAACCAAGACTGACCCATTTGCATTAAGGCATGAAGGCAGGGAAGCCAAAAATGCAACAGAAACTGTCCAGATTCTCTGGAGCTTAACTGTGATGCCAGGGCTCACACATTCATTAAAAAGGATGTACTGTAGAATCCGGAGTACTAAAATTCCAAGAATTCCTCAGATGAGGAGAGGAGAGCAGCTTGAATTTACGTTCCACTAAGAGGGAGGAAAGAAGGAAAGGCGAAGCCTAAGGAGGACCTGGGAGACACTGAGCTGTGCAGTGAACTGCATAGAGACACAGAATCAGAGAACGCTTAAGGTGGGAAGGGATCTCAGAGGTCATCTAATCCAACCCCCCTGCTCACGCAGGGTCACCTAGAGCACGTGGCACAGGGCTGCGTCCAAGCGGGTTTTAAAGATCTCCAGAGAAGGAGACTCCACAACCTCTCTGGGCAGCCTGTGCCAGTGCTCTGTCACCCTCACTGTCAAGAAGTGTTTCCTTAAGTTCCTCTGGAACTCTTGGTGCCTCAGCTTGTAGCTGTTTCCTCTAGTCCTGTCGCTGGCCACCACTGAAAAGAGGCCGCCCCCTCCTCCCCACTGCCTCCCTTGAGGTATTTATAGACACTGATCAGGTCCCCCCTCAGCCTCCTCTTCTCCAGGCTGAACAGGCCCAGCTCCCTCAGCCTTGAACAGAGCTTCCCTTGAGCTTCACCAGGAGGAAAGGGAGCAGGGCTGCTCTCCCGAGTCTTCTTAACCTCCCCAGGGTGGGATGAAAGAAGGCAGAGGTCACCATCACAAAAGCAGAGGAATGAAAATTACTCAAACAGAATAAAACAATTTTGAATAAAAATTATTCAAACAAAAGTCATATTCAAATCACAGACCTACTAAATATGGCACATATCGTCATGCTGAAACAGATTAAATGTGCCAGAGGTGCCAAGTCACATAATTTAAAAATAGTTGCCACATTCATGATACATAGAGCACTTCTTGTTTCCTCCAGCTCAGGATCCTGAGTCATCCATAAACTCTCCTGGTTGCCAGAAACCTTCCGGTACTTCCTGGAGTTTTTCCATTCTATGCAGTACCATCACTGTCATTCTGCATGCAAGAAAGAACTAGAGCCTCTCTGGAGCAGGCCTAACAGCACCGTCCAAGCTGCCTTTAGACATCACCATGCTGCAGGGAAGGGAAGTACAGATGGGATGCTAGAATCCAAAGAGTGACAAAAACCAGAGAATGACTTCTACTGGAAATGCCATCATGGTACAGTTTTGAGGCCCTGACAAGTTACACAAGGCTAATCCAAAGGTTTGTGGTTATCCAGGTAGATCTGCTGTCGCTTTGCAGGAATAAAGTACTCAAAGGAAGGAGGAAGGCAGACATGACAGGGATCGATGCCAGGCTACAAGGTAAGTTCTGCTGTTGCACAGAAGCGTCAGCCCTTTCCCTCGCGGCACCTCGTGTCTGTATCTGAGCTCTCTCTGCTCACCTTCCCATGGCTGCTCCTGGCAGCCCACACCCCATGGCCAGTCCCTGAGGAATCAGTCACCCCTTGGCATAGGGTCCTCGGGGACAGGGATCAAAGAAAAGGGGAGGTGACACTGGATGACTTCAGAGATCAGCCCAACAAACACCTCCTTTCCACATCTTGTTACTCTGCCTAGAAACCTCCCATATGCTGTTACATAAACTCAGAACACACGAAAGATTAAGTTTAAGGAAAGGAGTAAAACATGTTTTGTGGACTACTTAACAGTTTTAACAATGTTGTAATCATTTGTAATAGTTTTGCACCATTTTCATGTTCAGCTCAGAAAAAAAGGACTGCAAAACAACAAGTTTTAACAGCAGTTAAAGTATCTTACCAGACATGGAGCTATATTTAGACTAAGAAATTAAAAGAGATTAGAGGACTGGAATTCTGTCTATAGCATTAAACACTAAAAGAATCTGCAGCACCGCTTTAGCTCAATCCAGCAAACTCTCTTGGGAACGATTCGTGGACATAGTTTGTGACTTACCCCACACCAAAGAGCCATTCCCAACAGGCATTTTGCAGGCAATCATCTTGCCTTGGAGAGCAAGTTTAACATCATGGGCTAAGCCATGGTGGTTTAATTTGGTCAGATACCCAAATGTAAGCAAATACAGAGAGGCTGGCCCATGTCACCCTACCCGGGATGCTCAACCTTCCCAGGCCTCTGTTACTGACATAATTCTGTGAAAGAAATGCAACAGGTCAAGGAGAGCATTTGAAGGAGCTTCTCCTCCTCTTCTTGAGAGAAGAATGAGCTTACAGTTTCACAAGTAAAGTCCACTAGCTACATAAAACAAACCAACCCTTTACCAGTCTACTCAGTACGGATTGACTTCATCCAGTCTGACAAACAACACTGGTAGAGCCTGGCAGGCAAACACTGTGCTGACACAAGAGTGCAAATGCTTTAATAAAACCATATTCTTGCTGTCACTTCAGGCAATCGGTATCTCAAGCTCTGTGATGAACTTGCATGATTCTGACTAAACCAAAGGCCTGCTAAACAAATATACATGTATTTTCAAGATTTTTCTACAAATTTCCAGAAGCATATTCACAGAATCATGGATTAAGTCGGAACAGGAAGGACCTCTGGAGGCCCAAACCCATTCACATTTTCCCCTCCAAGCAGGGTATTCCTCCTTTCCATCACTGCCTCTCCAAAGACTTGACTATGCAAAATCATCTGACGTTTAATACAACCTGATGGAGGGACAGAACGGGTCAAGGAGCTAGAGAGGTGGAAAAAAGATCAACCTTCTTCAATCTTGAGTCTTCTTCAAAGAACCTTTATTTTTTTTTTCTCCTTCTTGTTGGAGATGCTTGTCCATAGACTACCCCTTGCAAACCTAAGCTTACTGAGATGGAGATCACATTAGAGCCACCAAGCTTGAGAACACCTCAGAGCTGAATGGCTGCTGCTCTTCCAAGGCCTTTTAGCCAGTTATTTCCAAGCAATGCCATGCCACCAAACCACATAGATGCAAGAACAATGCTGCCTCACATGGTGTTCCTACTGCAGCAAATATTTCTAGGCCACAAACAACATCTTTTCAGCCCATACTTGCTAGCAGTCTCCAACCTCAGCACGAGCGATGCTTGCATGCAGATCCTCCCTGTACTCGGCACAGACTTCCACCACCTGTGGCTACGTGCATGTCCCCCACAAACCCTGACCAGACAGCTGTTTACTCCTTGGTGCCACCCAGAATTCCTTACCTGTAAGGGTCACCGTTGCCCAAGCAAGAGGAAACCCTAAGACACTCACAAGCCTCCAAGAAAAAGAAAAAAATAGGAAAGAAGCTGTTTCTCCCCAACTTACTCATCAGACAAACTTCTCACCTAAGGAATAACGATTTCCCCTCACTGGCAATCCCCCTGCACCCCAAACCATTCCAAACATGCAAATCACTGGGTGCTTCATACTAAGATTACAGAGAAAAGCGTGAAGTGCCATCTTTCTGGCAGTCCATCTCTCAAGGATGCACCATGAAGATGGCAAAGGGAGACCCCAATGCTTGTCTGGGGATTTTTTTCTAAGCAATTGGCCTCCCTCCTCATGAACTAGGGAACAACCATAACCAAGGGAGCTGCGGAGCGCGGGAGAAACAAGCAGGAATGCTGTCCTCCTCCTGGAGACCTTCCAGATCTCCAGCCAGGAAGAATCCCCATACTTACCATCCTGCCAAACTTTAGAGTGTTCTGGCCCCTTTCTATTCTTTGCAATAAAATTACGTTCCACTCACTGGCAAGCTTCTAACTTTGAAGTAATCTCTCAAGGAAAAGAGCTACAGATTAACACATTTAGGTTTAAAAATAGCTCAACTGTCCACCATGAGACCTGATGTTCCTCAGCTTTACTGCTCTCGAAACCAAAGGCAGCTTAGTCACATCTGTGAACAATGGTGAAGAGCCACCCTTACAGGATTTAGCACCTGTTTCTAACAAAGAAAAAACACTTTTAAAGGTACATTTGAGGCAGTTTCTAAAACCTGTACAGCAAGTTTCTTCCAAAACAAACATATCCTATAATCTCTAATGATTATTAGATTAATTCATAATAATGAATCTAATTAATAGTAATTAGATCCACCAATGATTTTTTTTTTTTTCAGTTTCACCACCCTTGGTAGGACAACAAAAGCAAGCTTTAACATCTACTCTGATAACCAACTACTCTGTGACCCGAATATTGTGATTTCCATGGCTTACCATAAAACCCCTAAGACCTCCCTGTCTGAAAAGCTCAGCAGGTGCCTGGTGCACATTCACCACAGTTCGCCCAGTGGGCGACAACCCTGCTGCAAGTTAGGGAAGCTCTCAGAACTGGTACAAATAGAGTAGCACCCTACTCAAACAAGACCACAGTGCAGTTTCCAAGCTCAAACCTTGAAAGAACTTCGAATATTACAGCTGCCTGTAATATCCTCACCCTCATGCAGCCCAGCTCATACCATTTTGTCTAGAGAGTTGAGAGCCAGAGTATTAAACGACTAGTCAACTATTCTGGAAGTTAAGCACAATGAATTCTCTAAAAGCAATGCTGTTGGCTTTTAATTTAATAACTCTGTATATGGTTTAGAAAAGAAGTCTAATTTGGTTTTCAAGTAGGAAAGGACTATATTAATACAGAAGAATTAAAGAATTACTTGCTTTCAAAATCCTGAATACACTAATATAATCACTACAAATTTTACTTAATTTGCTCTTAAATTCTTCTCCAGTGTAGTTGCTCATTCCATGTTCATCTCATTACATACTAAGAAAAGACCACCTCACTTTGGCATTCACTTGGATCACTTTCAAAACGGAACCTTCATGCAATTTAGATAACAATCCACTGTTTCTTAGTCACATAATGACATTATCAAATCTATCAAGTAAATGTGGAACTTGTTTGTTTTGGGGCTTGGATGAAGTTTGATTTTGAGCATTAAAATCTAAAGATACTTCCTCTATCTTACCACACTGTTATGCTTATTCTGCAACTTCTGCATCAATTTTATTTTCTGTTGAATACAGAATGACATCTCTGGCACTTTTCACTTGGACTTGTATCTAGATTTTCTGAAGAAACTAAACTCTAGGCTACAAATATGACAAATCTTTTCAAATCCATGTTTCTGAGATGTTTGTTGCTCAATTGAAAAAAAAAAAAGAATCCCTTTATCGATAGTTAAATGCTTACCACTTTTTCAACATCTACTTCTTCTTCACTTGGGAAGTCAGAAGCACCATCCAGCATCTCATCAGCAGAATCATCAGTTTTTTCATCCTCCTCATCGTCGTCGTCGTCATCTTCCTCCTCCTCTTCCTCTTCCATATCATCAGCAGTAATATCAATAGTGGGCATGTCATCCTTTTTGCGATGCCTGGATTCCTGTGCCCGCTGTTCTGGCACCAGGAAGTCCCCTTTATCAGATGCATCAGGTTTGTTACCTGAATCGCTTCTGTTTTCTAGGGCAGGTGCAATGCTGGATATTTTGCTCCAGGAACTGTTGGTGTGTATCACCACATCCTTAACTGCTTTCACCTCCTCCTGACCATCAGCAGCACCTTGCTCTTGGGAAGAGCTGTTACTGGTTTCCTGCACAGCTACGTTTGTTTTGCCTTCCCCATTATGTTCCATCTGCTTTTCTCCTGAAGTGTTTTCCTGCTCTTTCGCAGAACTAGTTTCAGACGTCCTTCCTTTTTTCTCTTTCACACCTTCAGCTTCAGCTGTAGAGTCCTTGCATTCCTTCCTTTCCATTTCTGGTTGCACAGTAGCACCATCCAGATGTTCTTTTTTGCTCAGAGGTGGTTCACTGCCTCTCTGGTCCTTCTCCTTGTTCTCTAGATGTCCATCTTGCTCTTTCTGACCCTGTGGCTGCCCAGCGTTTGCTTTGTTGCCCTCTCTGTTTGGTACCTGAACATCTTTCTCTCTCTCTTTTCCTTGCTTCTCCGTGTGTTCAGCACATAGCTGTTCCTTTCCACAACTCTTCAGCTGTGCAGTTTCCCGACTCGTGGGACTCTGTGCGTGTACACTATCTACAGGAGCAACTGAAGGCTCATCTGAGGACCCGCATACAGTTTCAGAGCTGGTTGCAACAGCCTCTACTACAGCTTCAGAAGGGACAGAGTGCTCTTTCTCCTCAGTGACCACACCGTTTTGCTCATCGGTTGGCTTCTCACTGATGTATGAATGATCCGATGTTACAACATCTGCAGACACGTCGTGCTGAAGGGAGGAAGCACCATCTGAAGAACTCTCTAGCACACCCGAATCCTTCTCCACAGTCTCCACTGAAGAGGAATTGCTCTCAGGTTTGATGATGTCAGTTGCTGACTTTTCAGCATTTTTTCCCTGATTTCCTGACCCCTCGTTTTCTTCTGGTTTGCTATCTGATACTGTGACCTCTGACTCCACAACCTCAGCCTCCTCCGAGCGTGAGGTCTTCCCATTCTCCTTCTGCTGAGCAGTCCCTGAGTCATCTTTCTGCACTGCATTCTTGGAATCCTTTTTCATCTGGAGAGATGCAAAATGGTGAAGAATGGAGTTTGGCACCGTCTTTTGTCCTGGGAGCTGAAGTAAGGCAAAACTTCCAGACTGTAAAGGTATGAGACTCGCAGTAGTAGTTGGTTGACCCCCTGAGCTGCAGGTTATTTTAGTCTCAGTGCCCGTTTGATTTGCCATGCTGCTAGCAGCAGGGGGAGAGATCCTCAGAGTCAGAGTGCCTGCCTGGGAGACAAAACTTGGTACCGAAGGAAGAAGAGAAGATGCTTGGGTGACCAGGTTAGCTGTAGAGGGTAACTTTGGTCCCTCAGTTTGTGTGGCTGAATTTGTGACAGGAGAAGTGGAAGACGCAGAGGAAGTGGGAGATACAGGTGACTCGGGAGGCTTAGAAGGGGCAGGCAATCGAATTCCTACAACAGATCCTGTGAGGAAAATAAAATGCCAGTTAAGACTTCCTCAAATGCTTCTTTTCTTTTAGTTTTAGTATTTAATGCGGTACTAAAGCAGCCAGAGCTCTCAAGGATCACAATATAACCAGGTATTTGACACAAGTTTCTAGTGCAAGATCTCCTACCGTGTCCAGAAAGGTTTACTGTTGGATTTTCACACTGAACGCCCCTGAAGCATACAAAAGGTGTACTAGAACTGACAGAGATTCAATAGCAAAATGAACTGCCATTGAATTTGCCATCAAAACTGCCATTGCAAGTTAAATTGTTAAATTCACTATTATGAACTTTAATCAAAGGCACTGCATTTGGTTAACGTGCCACGGGTTTTACTTTTCATTTTTTCCCATTTACTGGAAAAAAACGTAAAAGCAGATTTTCTCAACCATGGCAAAATAAAATCATTGAACTAAAACACTGCTTTTCAGAAACATAGTTTGACAAACTACCACAGGATTATGTGATTATATCATGATCTTTTTTGCCATAATGAACTCTTCCACATATTCACTAGACTCCTGTCCAAAAAAAAAAAAAAAAAAAACCACCCACGAAATCCTACCTAACCAGAAAGGAACTTCTATGCATTTTTGACCAACTTGCTGCATCTCAGCTAAGGCACAGGAGTATTTTTCTGCAAGTGACCTGACCCGTTACTCCTCTCTCCATGCACCACTGTCAACTACTGTTCCTGCTCTCACACTTCAGTCTTCTACCCTGCTTCTGCCTCTGTCTTTTCAAGATGCTTCTTTATAAGAACAGGGAAAAATCCTAACAGAAAGTAAAAATGTATTTAAAGCATGTTTTATTCATAAAGATATTTTAAGTATGTACAACAGTACTCTCAACAAGCATCCTACCCATGATCTGTCAGATGCCTGCAAATTCCCTTTTTCCCCATTTAAACAACAAAGGAACTTCTCCAATCCTGCTTTCACTATGAAAAAGAGAAATGTCTGAGAAATCAAATACATTTTCTCATGCTGCAAGGAGCAACAAACCTCCCATCATTTTGACACTGCAGCATAACGCTTAACCTGAATGCCTAGCATAAGAGCACTATCAAGCCCAAGAAATGCAACAGCTCCATGCAATTACTTCCAGGAGGGAGAACGAGCAGCACGGAACCGCGGCATGGTTCGTTTCTGCGTACGGAGCTACTAGAGAGGCAGGAGAAGCTCTGCACTTCGTACCTGGGTTGCGGAACACGACCGGCGGCGTGCTGGGCTGCGCGCCAGCAGCTCGGAACTGCTGCAGCGGGACCAGCTGAATGATCTGTCCGTTCGGGTGCCTGAAGAGGTTCACGCCACCAGGGCTCCTGAGAGGCTGAAGGACCATCCTCTGCCTCGGAGGAAGCTGCACGTTGTTTAACGGTCGCAAAGCGGGGGACGTCTGATGCACTGGGATCAAGAGCAGCCGAGGTCCTCCGATGCGCTTCTCTGCTCCAGGAGACATCTTTGGGGGAGTTTTAGTTGTAGCTTGGGGAACAGCATCTTCTGAAAAAAATTAAAAGTTGCCTAAGCTCAACTGAAGAAACATTCTACAAACAGACACTAGCCGTAGGAAGAACAAGTGCAAATGTTTTGGAAACAACTTCCTCTCTTAACTTGCACGCATGTTACATGAGTAGCTTTTTTATTGACAAAACAAACACAGGATGAACCAGACACAAATTTCCTCTCACTGTTGTTCTCAGTCATGACACAAAAGACACTCAAGTGAAGATGAGAGAGTAACTCCATGCCTATTTCTTGGACTCTGTGCCAGTACTGTAATTCAAGCAATCACTGTTGCAATTATATTGTGCGTTCCTATGCGCAAAAAAAAAAAAAGATTTCAGACTTCCAACTCACTTCATAGCAGTCACAGCTCTGTCAGCCACTTTTTTTCCTTCTCTACTTGCTTAGCCTAGACTCAAATGAACAACTTGAAGACTACATTTCTTACCCTGTTTTAGAAAGACGGATGAAGGGAACAAATCTGCATTTAAATTGGGTCCTACATTCACAGATGTTACTCCAACTATGAAGGTGATGGGAGGAGGGAAAAAAAAAAAAAAAAAAGCTTGCAGGAACACTCCAAAGCACCCAACCTTACCTGGTTTGGGGTTCAGTGTAGGACTTGGGTTAACTCCTGAGAGTATAATTGGAACAGAGCCAGCAGAGGAAGCTGGGGTGGTCACCACAGATGTAGCTGTTGCAGTTGTCGTCAGCACGACCGTGGAGGTGGACGTTGCGGGGACAGGACGAGGAGCTGTTGACGTTGTTGCAATGGTTTTAGGGAGCGATACGGTTGTTGCTGATGTAGCTACCCCCGTAGCTTTTGTTGTGTTCACAGTGGTGGCAGGGGTGGTGGGCGAGGGAGCGGCGCAGGTGGCAATGGCAGGTGTTGCAGGAGCACCTGTGACTGCAGGCCCTGGAGTTCCTGTAGTTCCAGGAGGAGAGCAGGCAAGTTCACCAGCTCTTGCTTGGCTCGCAGTGCTCACAGTAGCTACTGCTACACTGGAACTTTCTACAGTGACTGGAGAAGTAGTGGTGGTTGTAGTGAGCCCAGGGCAGTTAACTGAAGATGGCTTTGAGGGAACCACGGGAGCAACAACCATTATCGGTGTTGGCCCGACACTGATCTTCTGTGGGCCTGACAGAGGCTGGGGCGTGCTTACTCCTGGGATCTTCTGCTGCAGGACTCCGGCTTTATTCATCACAAACTGGGTGAACACCCCACCAGGGGAGGGTCGTGCAGCTGCAAATAAAAACTTGCAGGTCAAAATTTTAAAAGATTCCCTCTTTGCCTTTTATGAGGTGCAACAATACTCATTTCAGCATGAATTTGGGCCCATTTTCCTAAAGAGCATATTGCAATTACACTGAAACCTTCATGGCAGTCCCGAACATGCCTTAAATTATTGCATTAAAAACACAGCTGTTCTATCCCACTTCTATAGCTTTCTGTTGCACTTCTTCCTGGCCATACAAAACAATCAGGTCTTGAGGAATTATGTTCTTTATTGCAGAACTACCAACAGCAAACCAAAACTCCAGTACATGCAAACCAACAGCCAAGAGAGATAACTGGCTCATAACATTTCCTAAACCTCAAATTCTTCCTGTATCAGCTTCTTTGTGCAGTCTTCCACTTCCACTGCTTCTTGGTTCTCACAACCCTGCTATTGCATCCACGTCACTTCTGGTGGAGAAGGGACAGGGTCTGCCCTGTCCCCTTCCCACTGCAAGGACCGTCGTGAAGTTGAGCACTGGATAGGACAACTTTAACCAAGAGGCAGTAACCCTCGCTGGGAAGCATCTTCCCCTCATCCGTTGCTCACCATGGAGCAGAACCCTCCATCTGCAGCGCTCCAGGCCCTACGGATGACAAGCAGACCGGGGTACGAAGTATGACAGCACAGAGCATTTCTACTGAGCAAGCCCCACGTCAATCTTTGAGTTACTGATTTACACCTTTAACTTGGCAAATCCGGTATGCAGCAATCACCCATCAATGAAATGCAGCCACCTCTTTAACACTGTGTAAATATATAATATCAAAAGTTTTATTACAAAAAGAGAACTCAAGTTTACACGGCAGAGAAAACTGAGGCCGAAAAATAACAGTTCACCAGAAGTTAAGAGTTTTGCCAGGACACAGGTAACATCCTTTTCTCTCGCAAAGCTTCTTCAGATCTTAAATTATTGTGTGGATGGGTGCTAGATTTTAACTCATGCAAAATGAAACATTCAAGAGCAATTCTTCCTCTTGCCATGATGGAGTAACCATTTCAGTACCAACTCAGCTCTGAGTATCGCATGCATCTTCTGAGACTTGTTATTTATCATTCTGGAAGGCTTCCTATCCAGGTGCTGACTAAATCCAACCCTTTTTAGCTTGTGAAATCCAGTGAGATTACAGGCTGGGGTGGTATTGGCTGCCCACCTGTTGCTTCCCTAATCCAGATTTGGATCATCTTGTCTTTCACTGCGTTGCTTCATGTATCTTTGCTGTTCTCATGAATTCCAGGTACAAGTGTAATATCATCAGAAAAACAAACAGTGAAGAACTGCAGATTAGAGTCATCCTCTTATTTTAACCCTCACCTTAACAACTTCTCAAAGTATGATGAAAAACAGTTAAAAAAAATCACAGAAAACTCTCAAAACAGATTTCCAAGCTTAACATTCAATCAGTGTCTCCATCCACTCTTGTCTCTTGAAAATATGCTCTAGCAGTATTAATAAAACAACTCGCAGGCAACATCTTTGAAGTCAAGACTTTCCGATTTAGATAAAGAGGTTATGTATTGCAGAGGCAGTTTAGGTAGGCAACTCAGCTAAAGGCAGCATGCACTGTTGCACTGGAACCAACAGCAACGCTGTACACTCACTTTGTACTTCAGCTTCACGCGATGTAAAATACAGTAATAAGTTCCAACCTACCTATCTGTCTCTGTGGTGGGACATGAGCTTTCAGAGTCGTCACAGTGGGGGTTGAAGTAGTGCTGGTGGAGGATGTAGTTTGGGGAGTTGATGCTGTGGGCACCTGGACTGATGGTGTCCCGGGAGCAGCTGCTTTAGCATTGGAGGCTACCTTGGAGATCACAGTACTGAGGGTGGAGATATCAAGTACTGTGGGCTGCAGCCTGCCTGTGATATAAGCAGCTAGCCGATTGGCGGGATGTAATGCCCCCATCTGTCCCAAAAGCAGTTTGGCCTGAGGATAACTTTTACCATTAACCTGAAAAAAGGGGAAAAGGGAAATTTTGTGAAGAAAAAAGAAAAAAAAAGAAAAAAGAAAAGCTAATTCACCACCTCTGGAGGGGTGCTTCATTCTGTGGGACTTTCAAGTCTTTTCAGACTAACATTGCAATTCAGAATGGGAACTCCTTTCCTTTCTGCTCAGAGTAACTAAAAGCATGTATATTACATCTTTGTAACACTGGGATATCAGATGCTGCTTGGGCTCTCCTACAGAACCAAAGGAGAACTGGCACTCACTGAACTACAGTGAAGCCAGCACCTGCTCTTGCTGTCTTTCTGCTTAGGCTACATTCCTGACTAAAAATGATTTGTCAAGTTCAAGGACAATTTTAGATAAAATTCTCAAATGTAATAAACTTCTTGTATCACAGAAGAAAGAATATATAAGGCCATTTACACTGGGACAAAACCCTAAAGAGGCTCTAACAGATATATATATTTTATCTGTACTGCCAATTGATATGGTAAGTCAGGTACGACAGGTTGATCAACTTCAAATTTGGAGTTGTGGTTATAACCAGCTGCCTGGGAGGAAAAAAAAAAACCCAGCATCTTGCTACATGTCAGGCTTTAAACCTCTAGTGGTCAACAATGGGAAGTTTTACTTTTTTTGTTTTGGATTTTTTTGTTTTGCTTATGCTACATTTTACTTCCAAGTTGTTTGATATCATCCTTCAAAAGTCAAACACATATTTAACACACTATGCTTAACTCAGTTTCTTATTTACTTTAATACTTAGGGCCAGAAGTCACTCCTTAAAGTCTGTCTCTATCGACTATTAAAACCAGGAAATCTTTTCCCCTGCATTTCTTCCTGCTTCAGCTGCTCTTTATGAAGGCAGCATATTTGCAAAATGTCCTGAAAATAAACTTGACTTTCATTTGCCGATTCACATGCCTCCCCTGAAAGTGCTATTGTTATAACTACAAACATCTCTGATTGAAAAAGCATCTTCACCTATTACTACAGTTCCTACCATGAATTGAAAACACCAACTTGGCTGCATGATAGGATTTAGGATTAGGAAGTCTCTTCATGACTGACATGCAATCTGCAAAGAGCAGTCTGTTTATGAGGGAAGATGAACAATAAGGTCTAACAACAGGCAATTTAGTACCTACAATTTCCTCTTAAAAGTTTTGTCCCAGTGTATACATTCTTGGGGGGAATAAATTCCTACTTCCTGGCCTCCAACAGTCATCCATATAGAAGTCTGATCTGCCCACTGTGCCTACGGTAGGTTTTCCAAAGCACCAGAAAGAACCTGAGAAAGATTCTGCACTTGGGCCACTAAGACCCAAATGACCAGAAAGACAACCTAAGCTACCAGGCTTCAGACTTTCTGTGCGATTCCCTGAGTGAACCTTAGAAGGGACAAGCTTTTAGAAGAAGCAGGAATTTCTGTCTCCCAGAAATACACGTGTGACTATGTTAAAAAGAAATTAAAAATGTGTTTATTTTCCCTTTTAAGGAGTTCTGGGATACCAGAAGAAACTGAATCTAATCGCCACAGTAAAGGCAGAGGGACCCACCTGAATCAAGCCTGAGGGGCTCATATTAGCTTTGTGTTTGTAGGCGACCAGCCTTCCTGCAGGAGAAAGCCCTGCATAAAAAGGCAAGCCTTTACCCCCATGCAACTTCTCCTGTAGTTTGTCCAAGGTGTCTGCCCGCGAGAACTTTGAGTTTTCCAGGTGTTTGCACGGTACCACTCCACCATCGGGAGTCTCCAAGTCAGGGATCTTGGGCTTCTCATCTTTGTCCATGCAAGAAGGCACTGAAATTTTCATTCTGGACGAGTAGGCAGGAGGGTTGTTCTCATCCCAGGCTTTGTGCTCTGAAGTCAATTCAATAAGGAAGCTACCCACTTTGAGGGACTGTGGAATGTTACTGCTGACATGCTGTGATAAGATGGTCAAGATCTTAGTGCGATCTTCCTCCCAGCTGCGGTCAGAGATAATCTCGATAAGTTTGGTTGGTCCACCTGGAGAGGTGTGATGAACATGGGAGGTGGAGGAAGAATCCCCCTCACTACGGGAAGACCACCAGCTTTTCTCTGAGAAAGAATTGAAATAGGTTTCTGCAATACTATGGTATTTTAAGCACCTGGTTATTTAAAACAGTTCTATCCTGCCCACCTCCACCCTTGTCTCCGCCACACAAGACAACACAATGAAACCTGTTCAAAGCATCTCTTCCCTTTGCAGGGCTTTACAAGCAAGAGAAGATTCAGTGCAAGCCTAAGGTAACTACTGCTCGCGGTTCGTTCCCTGCAGCCAGACCATCTCAGGTTGCGTCTCATTGCGTCTCACAAGCTAAACCAAGTTGGGTTGGTTGAGTACATGGATGAAAGACCTCCAAGCAACACCAACGTGCAGCAGAGAGCATCGCTGGTTATTCAACGGGTGGCGCTTTTCCCTTGGAGTCAGGAAAGGACCAGTATCCTACAAAAGCATTAGGGGCAAACGTGCTGCTAGCAGAACTGTCTTTTGCGGAAGACGTCAAATAGAAGCCAGAGCTTTTGCTGTCATTGGAGTTCCAATGGCACTTTCTGCAAAGCTGTAAGGATGTTGAGCCCTGTGTCCTGGTCAAGTTTTAATTTTGACCTACCAATTCATCAGCATTTTCAGCTAGTTGCATTACTTTTCCATTCCCAGCCTTAGATGTAGAGTGTTGTTGTACACGTAAATCAGCAAAAGATTTCAGCTTAAAAAGGTAGCTATATTTCATTAGCAGATGACACATGACACAATGCCTCTTTAACAACATCTCACATTAAAGTTCACAACATGATCTGGGGCACTTCAGACTGAAAGAGAACAGAGATGTCTAGCCTAATCCTTTAGGAACTAGCAACTCAAAACCATTTTATTATGTGCAGCAAAAGTTCAACTCAACTCTTCAACTTGAACTAAAGAATTCAGCACTACACAGCTCCAAACAAGGTACAGGTACCTCCTTGTCCCGTACAATTCTAGGTGGAAAATCTGAGGACTCAGGCTCACAACTTGGTACTTACAGTAAGAAAACAACAACAAAATAAAGCAAAAAATCCACACAAAAATCAGTGACCTCTAGTCCTTTCCAGGCATCTTATCACTCTTGAACACAAGTCTGCTGTGGGATAACATCTTTTATTGCTGACCAAGCTACTGTAATGATGGTCACTTTAACCTCAGGGCAACAGTAGGTAGCAGACATTTAGCCTGTCATACCTCCCACGTTACCCATACAAAACTGCTTAAGAAATCAGCCAGCTGCAAGCACATGATAAAACTTTTATTGACAATTGTAGTAACCCTCCCAGCACGTGGACTTTTGTTTCATCATATCTACTTAAAAAAAATAAACAAGCAAACAAGCAAAAAAACCATATGGTACTATCAAGTGGTTGAAACATACTGAAGACTCAACTCTTACCTCTAGATTTATCTGTGTCTTTGTCCACTTTACAGACTGCCTTCTCAGGAGGCTGAGGGTCTGATTCCTGCTCCTAGAGAAGAACCGTAAGAAAAAAAAGTTCAGCCTGTGTATCCTCTTCCGTACTAAATCACATCACAAAATAAACTAGTTCAGGATACTATATTGCACAATGACAGAGTGGATAATACAACTTTCATCTTAGAACAGGGCTCCAAACAGCAAACATTCCAGCCTTACACAATGGAGCTCCCGGGAGCCAGGATTTTCCGAGACAAGACCGTTTCAATCATGGTAACAAGATAAGTTTACCAACATCATTAGGTGATTTAGGATCCACAGTCCTGTTACAATCGAATCAAACCAGACTCTCATGTCAGGTATTAGTTTCTGGGAAAAAAAAAGACTTACTTTACATTTTCAATATTTCTGCCTATTATTGGCAAATGCTTGATGCTTGTGCTGTTTCTTACCTTTACACTACCGCTCTTTGGATTGCATTGGTCTTTCTGTTGCTTTTTCTCCTCTCTCTTGCGTTCATATGCTCGGACCCTTGCACAGGTCATCATACTTTCAAAGTACAAATAGACAGGATCTTTGTCCTCTTCTCGAATCTACCAAGAGGAGAGGGGAAAAAAAATAAAATGAAGAGAGGAAAGTACACCTCTCCAATTCAGGCACTCTTTAATGCATTATAAGTCAGTTTTGCATTCTAACAGCACTTGAGAAAACATCGAGAAGAAAGCTCCAGCATTTCAGCCTGAATCCTCCTGCTCACTATCGTACACCTCAGTCCATAGGTGAGGCTGGGGAAGGCACCCAAACCCATTCAGCGAAACCTGTCCACTCTAAGTGAGAAAAAAAACAAGTGTGAGGAATCAGTCAGCCTCAGCTGGCACGTGTTAAATGGCAACTCCGTAGAGCCTGGTTGTGTCTGAAGAGGTTTCTATGCAGCTCGTCACTTCTGTTAGATGACAGTGAGGGGAGAGGAAGACGTTTCAATATCGTCAGCAAAGCCTCATCCAAAAAGAGAAAAGCTTCCAGAACTACACCCAATTTTGTAGAGCCTAATTTGTTCGGCAAGTTCTTCATTAATTAGGCTACATATGCAGTTACTCAAACATTATACAGGACCAGCAATCGTTTTCATCATTTTCAAGTAATAACATATATTACTGCATTTTTAAAAGAAAGGCTCTTGGTGAATCAAATTCATCTTTCATCAACACAAGGCTGAGAGTTACACATTTACACAGAGTCAATCCATCCTAACTTACCAGTATATGTATCTGCAATAAATCTTGGGCTTTCTCCTCAATTTTTTTTTTTTTTATTTAAAATGGTCTAGTACAAAAGGTTTAGGCAGTGCTTCATTTAATTTTCAATACAAAGAAACAGAACGTTTTTTTTTTCCTTTCTTACCACTGGGTTGGGTTTGGGAGTATACACTCTGCCTGGTTTCATTCCACTGGAAGATCTATGCTTACTAGAAAACGAGACTTCTGGGTTAGGCAAAACCACAGGCTTAACCGGTTCAATAACAGATGGTGTTGGGATGTAAATTGGCTCAGGATCTATTTCACCTTCTACTTTCACCCACAGTGGACAATTCCTAATAGGTTGTTCTGGCTCTGAATCACAGATAGCTGGAAAGAAAAAAAAACAAGGAAAAATAAAACCAATTCACTTGTAAACGGAAAGTATTTTAAAATAGCAGTAACAGAAATCTTCTTTTGGGCCTAAGACCTAATCCATGTAGCAATCACTAGTTCACACTGCCAGAAAATACTACTGTATTTTACTTGGCTCAAATTCTAGCCAAAAATGACTGGGATTTCTTCCACAAATGACAGGAAATGAAAATAAAAACGGTGCTATGCTCATCTTTGTTTCGCGCTTGTACAGTGATAGCAGGTAAGGCAAAATGCTACAGACAGCGTGATCTTCACTGATACGTACATTTTAAAACAACAACAACAACAAAAAAATCAGACTTTATATCACAGTTCTATGGAGGAACCAATTTATTCTACAGGCTGTCTTGAGTTTAACACTAAGCAACACACTTTCTGTCTTCAGATATTGCTAAAAATACACTAGCAAGAAGCTGAAAACGTAAATTCATGGTCCCCTTTAGGGCAATTTGTTTTTCTGAGTATACCTTAACTAGACCTGAAACTACTATGAATTATCACACTTATAATGAAGCTAAACTTATGCTGCTATATACTGCAACTGAAAATATAGTTTTAAATAGAAAGGATATTGTAAATGTTGCAGCGAACAACACCAACAGCAGAGGTTTGGAAAGCTGAGTAGGAGCTTAAATTATCTAAAATGAACTCTAGCTATTTGATCAAGACAATTGAGTAGCAGGAACAATGCTGACCAGAAGGGTAGAAGTGTGGCTCGCTGCTAGATCATGATACCATAGCCGATGCTGCAGAGGCCTCTTAGAACTTGCTGCCATCTAGTAATGCGACTGCTATCATGCCAAACAAAAATCCTTTGCAAAGATAGGCAATTTCTGCAACGCTGGACAAAAAAGTCATTGTGGTCCAGCAATACTCACTGTATTCGACCCTTTTTCTCTTCCTTTTATCTTTCTGCCTCTGTTCATCGTCTTCCCCGTTACCCTCTTCCTCTGCATCTTCATCCTCTTGCTGCTCTTCTTGGGATCCATAGAACACGAGATTCCCACGCACAGCTTTTCTCAGGATTTTCTTATGTTTTGATCCTCCTTTTACCAGCAACACCTTTCTCTTCAAGCAAGTACAGCCAAACATGCAGTCTGGCCTGCGGCAGTGGGAGGGCTGACGTTTCTCTAGTGCCAGACTGGCGCAGATGCAACCCAGGCGGCAGAAGTCATTATTGCAAGGAGGTGCTCGCCGTCTTATGATTTTATGGATAGGTTTGTTTTTGAGTGAAGCCTAAAAAAGGTTTGCAAAAATAAGAACACACTTGAAATTATAAGGAAATTATAAGGAAAATATAATGAGATGAAGTTTATATATAAACAATGTATTATTATTTGAAGTTCATTCAGAGCAATCCTTGCAACTATATAGTTTGAATGTGATTATTTGTCATAACTGAATACTGAAAAATAAAACAAAGGGGAATCTGCATTGGAAGGCTTCTAAGAGGCAGTCCGAGATATCTAAACAATCTAAATACTAAACTAGTTGTGAAAACAGCTAAAAGGTTATTGTGTGACAATCAAGTTATGAGATTAGGATTTCTTCACAGTTGGTACTATTGAAAAAATGCAATAAATAATGTAAGAAATGCAGTTAGTGTACAAAAACTGCATAAACCTTTTTCTCTTTTGCTTTTTATTGTCTTTTGTGATGAAAATGAGAGCAAATTCACAATTAATGGCTCTCATCAGCTTGCAATATTGTTCAAACACTCATAGGAGTTATAAATCCCTTCTTACTGGACAAGACAAATTGGAATAGAATTTGCACAATACAAAAAGGAACATAACCAAAAGCTCAACTGCAGTGCCTCTAAGGCATCTAGGATAGACAAAGACAAACTGATGCAAAACCATACTAGCTTTCCTTTTTTTTTTTTCCCCCACTCTGAAGAGGACAAGAAGCGTAAAGGATGTTCCAAGGACACATGATATGAACTGGGTTATTTTTTCCCCACATACTGCACTAAGTCAGCAATTCCCAACCTTCACTGGCTAGAAGACCACAACAAAAAGACACATGCTTTGGCTTCTCTTTAACATCCTTGCTCTTGGTTTGTGCATCCATAAGCAATATTAAAAAGTGCACATATGTGGAATAGCAACAACCCAAGAAGGAAACAAATTAGTGTGGATTTACCTGAGCTGTGAGCAAGGTTGCCAGAGAGATGTCTGCTCGTTCTTCGGTAATGTAGGTCCGTGGTTTCCCATCCCACAGAGCACAGTCTTCCAAGTCCATTAACTTGACTTGAGATTTAGACAACCCCGGGGGACGAGCTGCTTGCTGCTGCTGCGGTGCGTGGCGCAGGCTGATCTGTTTTGGCAGCACATTTTCATCCAGAGCTGGCACCATGAAATTATCTGCATGGTTACTCAAACTGCTACTCGAGAGGGACTTGGCAGCCTTTTCCCCTGATGCTGCCGTGCTGTGTTTCTGCTTTGCAGAAAAAGGTGAAGGCAGTATAGGCTTGTAGGATGATTTTGCTCTGTTTGAAGACGACTGTCTGCTTTGAGTCTTTGTCCTTCTAGAGGTAGATGACATAGAAACAGGCTTGAACGTGTAAGATGTTGATGGAATTATGGTGGATTGCTTCTTTAAAACGCTGTCTAGCGTTCGCACGTAGCTAGTGCTCTTGGTGGGAAGCTGATACACCACGGGAGAAGTGGGCGCGCTAGGAGAGAATCCCATACTAGTTTCCATCAACTTCCCTTCATTTTCCAGATACTCATCCAGCTTGTCACTGCAGAACGCTGAGCGATTCTTCAAGGAGCCTTCTGAACTACCACCTTAAAAATGGGAAAAAAAAAAAAAAAAGAATATAATTCAAGAGCACTAACACATTTTCTAGAAAATGTATACTTTATAAGAAATGTAAACAGTGATATCATGACCCAACTCTGAAACGCAGATAGCTCTTTAAACAACTGCTCTTGTTGAAATTTTACATACAATACCACGTTTATAAAAACTGCAAGTCTTCAACAGGCAGTGGCTCAATGCAACTGGTGTTTATTTATTGTCCCAATCATCTAACCTACCCAGTTTACCACAGCACATCTGTAATACTCCAACATCATATTGTACTGAAGTATGGAGGCTGCAACATAAATACTTTCTCAAATTCAAAATAAGAATACATTGATATGTAAATATCTATTGCCAAATAGCTATTTCCACCGAGTCAGGACAAAGGAATTTAGCATGCAAGGAATATCCCTTTTCTATTAAGTACACTGATTTTTTGGTACCTTCATTTCTAGAAGCACCATGAAGTTTTCCTCGCCAGCCTTTAATCTTGGTGAAATCATTCGTCTTTCCTGTTCTGGAAACAAAAGGAAATCCAGTATCTGGAAAAGAAGAAAGCAAGACTTAGTTTATAAGTCAAGCTTCATTGGAATCAATGTCTTGGCAAACTCTTTACTCCTGTTCAGATAATATGAAGAATAGTAGATCAAAAGCCAGAATAAGGAGACTTAATTTTTTTTTTTTTTAAGTTTTTAAGTTTTTAAATTTTTTTTTAATTAAGACTAATTAGCAAAATCTGGTTTCCTGTGTACACACATTTTCCATCTTGTACAAAAGCTGTTTTCACCTGCATTTTCAGCTTTATCCTCCTTCCCTACCAATGGTGCAATCAGATAATTCCAAAACCCGAATGGGAGGCTCCAGCCATTTAGCAGGTTGAAAGGGAACAGTAAAAAAATACTGACCTCATACTGCAGCATCCCTCAGAAAAGACAATAATTTGAATTTGTCCCTCCAATTCAGCCAATGGCTTTTCTAAGACCTGTAGAAACTTCAACGTACACTCACTTTTCTGTTAAATTTGGCTGACTACATATTAGGAACAATGACAAGGAACAGTCACAAAATGCGAACAGAGGCAGCTCCATTAAGTCTTTTGTCAGCCTTGGAGGCTAAGTCATATTGTAGGAAAAACAAATAGGGCTTTGTGTTGCTGTTTTACATATGGCTAGGTTTGAAAAAATAAATCAATCTGACACTAAACTGAGGTCTCACAAACTGAGTTTATCTCTTCTCCAGCGAAAACAGAGCTAAGAGACAAGCTCTGCCTTTTCAGCAGCTCCCCAAAACAGAGGGAGAAAGACAGTTTTGTATTAAAATCAGTACCTTTGGACAGTGTTAGAATCTTTAGATACTTAACAAGAAACAACAAACAAAAAACAAAGAACAGAAAAAGAAAGAAAAGAAGCACAACTGGTGAACAAGTTTGTGAAGAGTTATCACCAGTTCCAGGATTTGATTACTGTTTTTCATTTTCTTAGCTTTTAGCTTAGCTTTAGCTTGAAGCTTAGCTTCAAGTTCACTATCCCTGCCCCAGTGAAAAAGAGCACTACCCATTATAGCAGAGGGAAAAGGGTTGCATATGTGATGATCTGATTTTTTTTTTTTTTTTTTTTTTTAAGTTTTGCTGAAACTTTTTTTTTTTTTAATTTTGCCCAACAAACTAAAAGGTTTCTTTTTTTTTCTTTATATAAACTAAGCTGAAGTTCTTCCATGACAAACTATGTAATTGTCAAAGGAATGGACGTAAGTCCTCGCTAAAGGGCAAAACGGGTACAAAAACTACTCTGGCCAAGGTTCAATACATGCCATGCTATTTGGCTATGTTTTATTACAGAAGTTTTTTAAAGATCTTTTTAGCCAGAGAAATAGGATTGTCACAGCGAGTGCTGTGCCACTCTGCTGGTCGGTCACACTGCTTCCACCAGGACAAGGGGGAAATGGCAAAGCAAGAGGCAGGGGACATGGAAGGGGACTCCTGCAAAACAGCAAGAGGTGCTTTCAAAACGGGAGCAGAGGAGAGAGCAGACTGCCTGAGCAGTCTGGGTACATCAAGGGCAGCAGGGCACAAGTTTACATTTACAAACCCAACAGATGCATGCACACAGCAGGCCAGACAGTATTCGTAATGGACCCCAGGCTGAAAACCACACGATCAAAACTACCCAGAACTCTTCGGCCAGGCACTGTGTTTTGTTTCTGCACTACAGCTTTAATCGCTTTTGAGACATCAAGCTCAACTATGTGGCCACTCCTGTCCTCTGACCATCAATGTTAAAGAGAATACTTGGGATTTCAGCAAATTCATGTTCTACCCACCTGGAGAATTGGGATTGGTTCCTAGATAGTTCCACAAAGAATAATTTGAGTAGGAAAGAGGCAGCTGCACACCCAAGTACTTCAAGTCGATGCTCAGCGTTGGGTCCACAGAATTCAGCTTCAGTCCCACTACAAGAGACAAATATCAAGTAAATGTCTCAAGGCAAAGAGATTAGGGGGAAAAGAAAGTCATGATATTGATTAAAAAATAAACCACTAAATCACACACTGGCTTTTCTAGCATTCACCAAGTATTTTAAGATGACTGAGAAGTTCATCAGCATCCACAAATGTGACTTCCATTGAATTTGAAGCAGTCATGAATTTAAGGTTAATCTGGGGAGCGGAAGTCAGCAAAAAAATGGAATTATTTGATATTGAATGAATTTTCTTGATTATTGTTCAACTTTTCATAGAAATTAAGGAAGTAAAATACCTGAGCTCTACTCCTTGTAGCATTTTTAACTAGACACCACTCAAAGTCCTGAAATTCAGATTTACTACCTGAAGCCCTCAAGTTGACTATTTAATGTTTCACGTCAGCTCATGAGTTATCAATCCTGCAAATGGCATCACTCATTCCCTCTTCTCCCGAAAGCTATTTTTGTGCAAAAACATATACCACATGCCATCCATGCTGTAGTTTCAACCATCGGTAAGATAAATTACACTACAGCTCTGAGGAACTGCAAAAGGGAACAAGGTAATTCCAAGTTATATACAATGCCACTCTCAGGACAAGTTCACCAAATGATCCTGATTTCAGCAGGCTGTTTGGGGGAATTGCAGTTTGTTTTCTCTCCAAGCTGTCCTTACTGGTATGTTCAAAACTAGCCTGCCTTCTTGCCCGTCTTCTGCTTGGAAACCAGAAAGTGGGGGGAAAAAAAAAGGCTATTAGAAAACTCCTTTTTTTTTTTTTTTGTCTGCCACTACCGTTAACTGCCCTTGTCATCTTCCTTCTTTCAACTCCTCCAAAATGCTAAATTTAAAGACTTCATATGGCCACAAAAGATATATTAAGAGATACAGTAACAAAAGTTCTCTTATGGCAAGAGATAACTTTCAAATATGCATAAAGAAATGGGAAGCAAATGCATGAATCTACCATTTTGCACAGAAACATGTCAAATATAATCCATTTCTTTTCCAACTAAATCTAAAAATAAAACAAAAGCAGACATTATTTTTCTTGCCATTCCACTTCAATTGCCTTCAAAAAGAAGTCTAACTTTGTTTAACACCTATCCCTGGTCTTGCCCGTCTCAAGTGTAATTAAAAAATCAAGAATATTTAGCAGAAAACTTTGTATGAGTTTAGAAAGCAGCATGGCAGTGGATCACTTCTCCATTTATATCTTCTGCTGTTCCTGACTCGCATCATTCTTGACTCTTAGGGGCAGCTAAAATCAAGAGTTCTCAGGCTGCTGGCTATCTCTGCTTCAGGTTTATATGCCAGATGAAATGGAGCTTTATGAAGTTCAACACTGGCAGCCCAATACAACCAAGAAGCAAAATGTTGCCTCTCTAAAATGGGGGCAAAGATTGACAGTCTAGCTCTCTTTCTCAGGCAACGTGCAAGTCATTTGAGATAATCCAATTTATAGTGGAAGTTGAGCCAAAAAAAACCCACCAACAACAACAAAAAAAAAACATGATCAGTAATTGGCATCTCAATCCCCACATACTACAATGAATGCATTTCAAAAACCCAGGATCAGAACCTCAAATGCACAAGTTACTCCCATTTGGATCAATTCCTTTATCAGCTGCTCTGCTGCCCCTATCAAAGGCATTGGCCTCAAGACTCTCATCCCTGAAGGTGCTTTGACATCATCAGCAGAGGAAACGAGCTCTGCAGTGCATGGAAGTGAAAACCGCAGGCTGGAAGTTCGGTGGTTTGGCTGGCGAGCCTTGACCTGAAGCAACTTGGGAATAACAACCCAAACGTAGCAAACACAGTCTGAGTTAACATGTCTGGATTTCTAGATCCACAGCAAAGAATATGCATTGGCACCTGGCTCTTTTCTATGCAGATGTTAAGCACCAGTTCTCTACAAAGTTGAGCTCATTACAAAATAAGCAGGGCCTAAGATCTGAAGGCTCAGCAGTTTTCACAAGACATATGGACTAACGTGAAGCTTCTTGCTCTTCCATGTGAGATTCAAGAGTAATCTTTTGTCTCCTCCACAACTTCTAGCTTGCGACATCATGATCAACGAACGTGTGAAAAACAACAATCTCCACAGATAGTTATTCAAAACAGTCAGAAATGTTAGATTCTCACTGTCCTGGGTGGCAAGTAGCAAACTGAGTAGAGTTTGCACGTACACACATGTAGTTTTCCAATAACTTGTGCAAAAATAACCATAATCAGATCCCAACTATATTAAGCACAGACAGGATTACAGGAAACTATCCGTTCAGCATGATTAAGTTTATTATACAATCAGACACAATCTGCACGCTGCATGCTCACCTTCCTGAAGGCTGGGATGTATCACTTGCTTATGCCTCAAAGTCTTCAGCTCCTCCATCAACTCCTTTTCCAGTACTTGTATTCTTGCTTGACAGTCTGCTCAAAAAATAATATATATTTATCACTTACTATGCCCCAAAATTACCTGAATTATTATGTTCTAGTGCATTTTTATACATTCTTGTATTGCAGGAAAAATCCACTTGCAGAAAGCACAAACAATGGTACCTGGATCATTTGTAGCTAACAAAGGAGCCTGAAGATTCTGTGATTCTTCTCCTTCAACTCTGTCAACAGTGTGTATGTCAAGAGCTTCCTACATACATAAAAAGTCTTGAGTAAGTATAAAATGCCTTGAAACACTGACCCAGATTCAAACTAGTTCACAAATACCATTAAACATGATACTGCCTAATGAAGAAATATACCATCTTTTGCATAAAGAACTTCAGATCCCAGTATGTCACGTATTCCCATGTCGCTAAAACAAAAATGTTACAAAGAACATAGAGACAAGGCATAATTTATAAAGAAAAGAGGTCATAAATATCAAACTTAGTTTTTAGTTCCTTTTCAGCTTGTCTCATGTTTAACCAGTTTGTAGTTACATCATAAAGGACAATTAATTTTATTCAGAACAGTTCAGGCTTACCTTTGATGCAAAGGACACAAAAAGGACTCCATCTACATCTTCAAGGTCTGGCTTCACATCCGGAGGGACACTCCCAGGCCCCAGAGAGCTGTTCTTGCTCGTTATTACAGCTTTCCCTAAACCTTTAGGGGGACGACCAGCCTTGGAGATTTTGAGTTTCCGTGGTCTTCCTCTTTTATTTGGACCTGAGGACATGGCATTTTGACTGGTACCAGGGCCTTTGTGGCAGAGAGGGTTCTTGAGCATTCCAGTCCTTTTTCTGCCACAGATCTCTTTAGCTGAAAAGTGGCAACCGACTGAGCCCCTGAGACTGAAGTTTGGTGATTTAGATAGAGCCCACTGGGCTTCTCTCATTGAACAGTATTTCTGTGCCAGTTTGCTCATAGAAGACTGTTTTCTCATAGCTAATTCCTCAGTGAGGATGGCAGTGCTTAAGCAGGAACCTTGGTGATTTTCAAAACAAGCAGGCAAGGAATCCAGAATTGCGCTCAAGGGGGATTTCTCTTTCTTGCAAGCAGTCAGCATGGTCTGAGGCAGCTCGGATATTTTCACCGTGCTCTTTGTGACTGCACATGGTTCTAAATAGACTACAGGCATCTTCCCGCTCTCTAGTTTTAACATTTTTGCTCTGGCAACACCTGAAGGACTGGCGAGTAGCCGCTTCCGGGGCCTGAACTCTCCATCATTCCCTTCCATATCACTGTACTTCCTCAGGTGTTTTTCTCCAGTGGGATCATCCTCATCTGTGTTGGAATATTCATCCGTTTCTTCATCCGTTTCTTCTTGTTTTACAGTTATTCCTTGAGTGCAAATATTGGACTCATAGTCATAGTCATCCACTGGCTCCTCTTTAATGACAACATTGAAGTGTCCGCTTGGATCCAGTGGGGATGTCACCCGGGAACTGCTTTCATAACTGCTAGCAATGGGACTAAAGGGAAAAAAAAATACAAGACCTTTGTTAAATCTCTTAGCAGAGTTTCATCATCTCCCATATCCTTGGTACATAAACAACTTCCAAAGTGCTTCAAGTTGCAACTCTGTCAAAGACCTCAAAGTTTCAGCTTCTAAATAATTTAGAAGCTTACACTTTCAGAAAGGAGACTTCAAAAACTGTATTTGCCATCAGTGAAAACAATGCAATTTCTTATCTGAAAGTAGTAGCACTATTTCCTTTTCTAGTAGTATCATAATGACATTGGCAGTTCCTCTGAGTGAGGCTTCACATGAACTCATGCGAAGTTAAGATGTATGAAACACTGGCAGCAAGGGGCCTCAGTTTGCTCCACCTTATTGAGACATCTTTGTGAAGCCATCCTTGTACTTGCCGAGAGGAGGCCGAGTGAGTGCTTAAAGCACTTCCATTTACATGATTTAACGAAAATGTTAGTTAACTCATCCTAAATTCTCCTTAAGACAATTCTTAAACATAACTGCTGCTCTAGCACTTGCAGTATTTTAGTATCCTATCAAAATATGCTCCATTTTCCACCTAAGTCTGAACACCAACAAAACCCTTTAGGCAGTGTGTAGACTTAGTTAGTCTGTAGACTAACTGTGCAGCCAGTTGCACTCCCAGCTAATAGGCTGCTTCAAGTCACAGAAGACTTGCGTCAAACACCCGCAGTCATCAGCTGTGAAGAACGTTAGAAATTGGCACCTAGTCATGAGAGGAAACCACTTAGATATGAAAACAAACTCTTACGCACAATGAATCTCAAAAAATAATAGACCTTCTTTACTAAGTTTATCAGACCATGTTCTGGTATTCTGTTTGCAAGGAGAGGGGGCAGGAAGAGGAGGAGGAGGAGATTATTTCTGCCTTGAATACACTGAGGTGCTTAAGGGAAAAATGCCCGGAGCTGCCACAGAATATAGGGCATACAAAGGTAACAAAAGGGAGCTAGAAAATTGCAGCTCAGGAATGAAAAGTAAAATGTAAAAGCAGAAAGTTTTTCCATAGGAGCAGAAAGCCAGGACACAGTTTTATATATCTACATTAAAAACAAAAACCCTCCCAGGAGCAGGATAGGACCAATGTAGAAAATCCACTGCAACTCAGAACAGTGAATAGCCAGAATTAAGCTTGGAGCCAAAACCTGCCTTGCAGGAAAACCAGTTGGTAGCAAGGGAGCTGCATACAGGTCTTGTTTCTTAAACGTCTGTTGTCTTCTGTGACCACTTAGTTTTCTATAAAAAATATCTAGCCTTCATTCAATTTAAAGAAAAAAAAAAAAAGCCTAATATAAGATTAGACAACTATCTTCTTCAGGTAGCTTACAGTAAGAGAAGGTCTAAGCTGATCCATTTAGAGGTTCTGGGCAAAACCCAAAATCCTGTGACACTGAACCTAAAGGTGAATTCAATATATCAGATGTAGAACTACTGCTCCTCTACCTTGAAATTCTTCAAAACAAAGGCACAAGAAAGATTTAATGAGGCTGGGAATACACTTCTCATTCCATGTCATTGTTTCTACAAGCTTGGATTTATCTAGTCATTTTGCTTTGTTGAAAGAGTGACTACTTAGGCTACAGTACCTATCTGGACTGTACTGTACAGAACCTATCTACAGATACTGATCTACAGCTGCTATCCACAGAGCACCCAAGCCAAAGGAGTTCTGCTGTATAAACAAAACTCCTGGATGACAGTGTTATTTTATTCTGCATATTGTAACTACGGGTCAGATGGTGACAAGAGTGTAGTATGCTTGTGAAGATCATATATTTGCACAAAATGCTAAGTGGTATTTTTGCACATTTTAAATTCAGATTGGATAGTCAACTTTTCGTTACGTTTCTTTTTAACGTTTAAGTAATTTCACTTGGCCTTGTTTTGTGAAATGCACTAATTATTCACCACATAAGTGGTCACGGGAATGCATCTTCCTTTATTCCACAGGAAGCTGACATCTCTCAAAATCCTCCACTTAATTTGGGATCACCTAAAAATGGCAAGAGAATGTCTTGTTAAATAGTTCTTTTTTTTTTTAATTGATGGAACAATGTTCCCATTTACAACCCAAACAATAAATTCCTTTACTTTCTCCCAATAATATAATGAAAGTGTAAAAATTATTTTTTGCATTTTCTTGCATTTTTTTCTAATTAAAAACTGCTAAGTCTACAAATAAGGATCATAAATTGAAAGTACTGAAATATACTTCTAGATAGATCAACGTAAAATACACTATCTATTGAACTCACATTTTGTTTCTTTTAAGAAACACCTATTAAACTGTTGGGGAAAATGGAAAGTGTGGTAAATAACTCAAAGTAGGAGTAAAATCACTCCCTGGTATATGCAACCTCTTCCATTGTCCCACTCTGTGCAGGGCAATTCTCTCCATGGGAGATCTGCAAACCACAGCATCAAGGGGAAACACCACATGCTGCAGCATCAAAAACTGCAGAACCAAAAGCTTTTGAGAACATTAACCGAGAGCAGCAGCTCTCAACTTCTGACTCTTACCACAACCCCAGCTCAGCAGAAATATACCCTACATAAAAACAAATTAGTGCCCTCAGCTATGAATGGGATCTTGCCTAGGACAACAAGTTGTCTGTTTTTCATTAATAAGTTTAAGCTATTTTGATAAATGCAGCTCACTCAACACTGTCCTTTAAAGGTTGACACATGGGAGATGTGAAAGGAAAAGGAGAATTAAATCCTGAACAGCTCCGGCACATGAAAAGAGATGAAGTTCTGCATTTCTTGGATGAAATCAATTCTTGTGCTTCCAAGAACAATTTTTGACTTTCAAACACAGACCACAATAACATAAAACAAAAAGCTGGCCAAGGCTGAAGGTAGCTCTAGGACTGTGGCAATGTGTAGTTTGCTGCAAGACAGATGTTTCCTAGCTCAGAAAACAACAACAAAAAAACCTCTTCACAGCTTTTCCTTTTCTGTGTAGTTTTTAGCACATTTCTGAGGTAAACTGTATTGGAGGTGAAACAGAGTCAGATAGTTATTAATCATCTGTGGATGAGAAGAAATGAAATTTGCCAATTTATAGCATCTGTTCTTAAAGAAGGTTCTTGAGTATTTAAAAAGACTTTAAAAAAAAATCAAGTAACTGAGTAACTCATTCCAAAACAGCTGAAAATAACTGCTCTTTCAGTACCTTTTATATATATATATTTTTTTTTTAAGCCATTGGGAAAAGGAAGAAACTGAAGGGGGAGTGGAGGGAGGAAAAGAAAAGCTCAGTTTGAAAAGATCTTCAAATAACTTGTCTCAATGGTCCTTTTGGCAAAGTGAATGACAAGATCATTAACTAAACTTTACCAGGGTTAGGGATTTAAGACTGCTGAAAGATTTGTTTTATTTTTGGGCAACTGAGATCAAAATGGAGCAATGCTGCCTAAGACTACATAGGGCACTATTATGGCCAAGAAAAATACGCATTTGAAGCCTTGGCCAAATATAGGCAGCTGAAGACTGAAAGCCAATTAACTTTTTATTTTTAATATCCACTCTACTGCAGAATGAGAACTGATCCAATTGTAGCTGACTCCAAGGAGGGGTTGAGGGGGAAAAAAAATAACTAAGATTTTTTCAGTAGAATCTTTCAATCACTACTTATTTCAGATTTTTATTGTTTTATAGTTAACTTTGAATACTGGTAAAACCCTTCTCCTCATTGTATTCTCTAGAACTAAAAAAAAANAAAAAAAAAAAAAAAAAAAAAAAATCCAAGTCTCTAGGGCTAAAAAAAGGAAACTGATTTCAACAAGCCGTGCAAAAAAAAATTGGAGAATATCAGAAGTTTAGAAGACATTCTTCCTTCTAACATGTTGCTGCTTGGAAATACCGCAAAAGCAAGCTGAGGACACTCTAGATCCAAAAGGAATTCTAGTTTTCTCAAGAATTATTATAACTAAACTCAAGGAAGGCTTAAAAATGGGTAAAAGAACAGGCCAGGAGATGTTTTCTGCAAGGTCAAAAACCAAGCGAGCTCTTCTCTCTAAAATGCTGGCAGTGGAGCAGTCTTTGAAAGAGACTATACAATTATGTCCTAAATGGTTGCATTTTTTTAAGAATTGACCTCCAATTACACCATTAGTGTCATTCAGTGGAATACCAGGCACATTGGTGAATTTCATTATCTGCTGTCAAATCACTTCATGTTGCACTGACCTACCTAAGGCTGCTTCTTTTACACTGAATCTTTGGCAGATGACATGTCAGTATTCCCAAAGAGACATGGAGAAACATGGCTGGAGAGAAACCTTAATTCTTAAAATCACTTCAAATTATTTCTAACATCCCCTGACACAGAAAAACTATGCAATAAATCTGCTCTGTTCTGTTGCTTTGACTTCAGAAACTATACAAAAGTGTGCTGTAAAGTAACAGGTCTGGCCAGACTCGACCAACACAAACATTTATTCACACCAGCAAAACCCAAGGAGATTCAATGCTCCCCGTATTTTCTAGCTTTACTACTACTTGTGTGAAATGCATAATGCTGTTGTTTCAAAAAGTCAAGACTAGGTAAGTAGGTGGGCATGATGTTGCTCCAGGGTAAGGTCGGGTCCAACATTAACAGCACAGCAACTATTTTGTAGTTCTTTCCTGAGTAACCCAATATTCATCTATGCCACACATCCTTACACACCCACTAGAGAAAATGAATTAGAAACAGCATATTGCAGTCATGAGTAACCTCTAAAGAAAACATCCTGATGACTAAAATATTGTCTAATGAAAACTACTACTACTTAAATGCATTCTAAATACCATTAAGGTGAACAGTGATTTCTCTACACTTTTTTTTTTTTTTAAACAAATGGAGCCAAAGCATCACAGGACAAACTACAACACTCTCCTTGGAAGCACGAATAAGTCAAGATTGACAGATAACTGTTTAAGCAAAGGAAAGCTTTTAATGCTCCTGTGTGTCCTGTCATTTAAGTTAGGCAAACTTTAGCAACAAGAACTGCCTGCTGAGCACCCCATTATTTGATGCTTTATTAGCTATCTACTCAAGCAGTATTTGTGCTAGAAGAAAATGTTAGCTCACCTTTCAGAGACCTCTTGTTTTAGCTTTGGCATATCACCTGGAGGCAGCTCAGTGTCCAAGAAACCCAGGAAGTCCCTTTCTGCATTAAAGGATTCTTTCTCCAAATCATTATCTGATGGATTCTGAACAACAAACGAAGGATCTAAACTTCTCTGATGCACCTCTAATGCATCACCCTCCACGGGGCGACCGCGGTGGCTGGGAGAGCTGGAAACACTACCCGTCTCCAATTCCAAGTTACTGTTTTGCTTCAAATCACGTTGAGGTCGACTGTTCAACCCATCATCTCTGAATCCTTTAGCAAAAGGGTTGTAATCTATTTTCAGCTGGGTAATCTGGATGTTCTGGTATGCTGTAACAGCGAAGAACTCGGTCTGGGGAAAGGTGAAGGTATGGACATCGGGGCCATTGAGCTGGATGACTTCGGTGGCCTTGTCTGCAGGCACCAAGTGGAGCCGGGGCAGGTAGCGGTGCATGGAGTGCAGGATTATATGGCCCTCCTGGTCCAGGGTGTTGTTGGTAAGTTTGAGCTTGTAGAAGGATACGGGCTGGTGCATCCAGTACTGGCCTGTGGAAGGCGATTCCGGATGAATAAACACTCGGCCAAGCACATGCGGCTCGGCCTTCCCACTGGGCTCCCACCAGCGCCCATTCCACTTGTACCGGTGATTGTCCACGGGCGAAATGTCCATGACCAGGATGTACTTCTGGCCGGCATCCAGACCCGTGATCCAGTAGCGGCAGTACGGGAACATGCGCCTGCCCTGCTTCGTCAGGATCATCTCCGTGTTGCGATGGTAGAACTCATTCCACATGCTGTTGTTATCGAGGGTCACGGTGATGCCCCCGGAGACACAGTCAGCAGGGAGGCAGGTCTTCACTTTGGATTTGACCGGGGCTGCCACGCTGCTAGCAAGCGCACAAGCGTCACGGTTCGCTACCAGGATCCCTTGGTCGGCTTTGCCATTTCCCTGCTGCTGTTTCAAGATGACAAAAAAAGCAGGTGCTGCCCCTGACACAGACCCCCCGTCCCGGTTCCCCAACACAATCTGCTGCTTCTCCATGATGAGACTCTTCTCAGCTTCCCAATCAAAGGAAACCTTTATACAGTTCTTCCAACAATCCTCTGTTTACGTTCATCATTCTGAAAGGAGGGGGAAAAAAAAAGTTAACATTTATTTAAATCCAGGCTCTCTAAAAAAAAAAGGAATGATGTCTCAAGGGAAAACCTTTTAATAACTTTCCACATTAAAAATAACTAAAAAGTAATCAGTACCATATTATGAAATGCAATTAGGAGATGGCAAATCAAGATTGCCTGTGTACCTATAATTCAGGCCTTACAGATATATGTACTATGACACTTTTAAACCGTGTTTTCTGGCCTTACTTGATATGTGTTCCTCGTTCTGATACTGACTCAACTTTTCAAGCCACTTACTTGAGAAATATCATCAAGTTCTTGGAAGAGCAAAGGCCACGTCTCTGACACAGAAACAGAAGTCATTTGCTCCTGTCAAAAAGAAATGGATCCTGGAGACTTGCAATTTCTGAAAAAAATATAAAGGGATAGGGAAAAAAAAAAGAAAAAAACAAGAATTAAAAACTTTTCCTCTGAATTTCTTTGCAGAGAAAGACTAAGTTATTTTTCCCCACATAACTTCAAGATTTTCTCCAGAGTCAGTCCAAGGCAGAGACAACAAATGGAAGGAAATTCCAACAACTGGAAATCACCGGTCAACTAAATTTCTAAAGAAGAAATAACTTGCAAATTATGGAAAAAATACGTGAAACCAGAAAACACCTGTACTGTTATCATCAGCCTTACTGTCCACATATACACAACTGCAATATTGTGCCTCTGCCCCTCAGGTAACTGTCAATATTCCAAGAGAAGATCACAAGCAGCCTCACTCTCAAACATCGGTGCTAGTGCTTTTAAGTAGTTAACCAGAATGCCATTCCCACATTCACAGGTTTTTATTTTACCCTATTATATATGAATTGCAAAATGGACAAAAAAAGTACTTAGTAAATACAACGCAAGCATGTAGCCGGAAGGGGGCAGGAACTTGAGACAAGCTTGAAAAGAATCACCAGGAGTCAGTTGGTTAAAAGCATTAATTAACTTATATTCCAAATTTTTAAGTAAATTAGGGATTTAATGATATTTATTTTGTTAGAACTGAACTGCTGTAGGAAGAAGCTCTTCCCCATGTAAACTACTCCCACATGGGTGCAGGAAATAACCTCAAAGCTCAAAAGGCAAAGAACTTAAACTCCATACTCAATGCTCTTGACACTTAGTAACTACAAAGGAACTAGCTCTGTACTTTAAATCTGGCATTTTAGAACTTCATGTAAAAATTGTATCAAAGAAAAAAAAGAAAAAAAATCTCTACAGGATTTCAGTCTTGCAAAGACAGAAGATAAGAGTTTTCAGTTTTATTTTAATGAAGAAGCAAGTGTCTTCTCCATACATCCAAACTCCAGGAAGTTTGGAGCACAAAACAAATTACCTGTCCAAAACTAGTTGTATGTTTCCTATTTTAAGGCTATTGCCCTGCTCTTCCAAACGAGTGTATGTGAAAAACCTGTATCTATAAAAACAGAAGTAAAAAACTTCATTAAAAACACAGAAATGCAGAATGCATAGAAGCAAATCGCATTTGAGGTAAGATGTGCAGAAAATCTGTAACCTTAAACTATTTCGGGATTACTTACAAATGCTAGACCCAAGAAGAAGATCCAGAAGAAATCAACAACCTGCACTCATTCAACATTGCATACGCACCAAGAGCTGCCAAGTCCGTTTGCTTTCCAGCACGGAAAGCTCTCACACGGAACTGCTGTAGTTATCCGCA
Source organism: Nothoprocta perdicaria (assembly GCF_003342845.1). Classification (NCBI taxonomy): domain Eukaryota; kingdom Metazoa; phylum Chordata; class Aves; order Tinamiformes; family Tinamidae; genus Nothoprocta; species Nothoprocta perdicaria. The sequence continues at coordinate 1,212,084 of NW_020454416.1, forward strand.
CCCTAAGCGGCACCCGGGTTCGAGCAGGAGCAAGGGGCGGTCAGTACAGCGCCGTTGCGTGCAGCCGCCGCAGCCCCCAGCACGGACCGCTGGGCGCTCTGGCACCGGGGCAGCGGGCCGGGAGGGGAGGCCCGCACGTGCCGCGAGGCGCTCCGCGCGCGGGGCGAGCACGTCTGCTCTCAACAGGCTCCGCGCGGCGCGGGGCCTGCGCGCACGCGCGGCGGCAGCGCTGACGCCCCGCGGGCTCCGGCTCGAGGCGGCGCC
>NW_020454416.1:1213142-1218261 GCF_003342845.1 Nothoprocta perdicaria
GCAAGCGGGAACGCGGAACAGGCCCCTCCTCGCGGCGGGGCGGTGCGGGTCGCCCCGCTCCGGGCCCCGGCACGGGAGCCGTGTTCGCGGAGTGGCGCCCAGCCCCGGCTTCAAAGCGAACGCCGGCAACGGAAACCCTCTACCCGCTGGAGCCCCCACAGACGGTAACCTCGCCAGGGCTGCTCCCGCTCCACCTACACAGCCCGGCCTCGCTGCCGGGAAGCGGCCAAGAGGCTTTGACAGAACCGGCACCGCTTGGAAGCATCAGCCCCCCAGGAACCGCGACTACAGCACATCACTTCCATCACAGAAAATGCTTTCAGATGCATCGAGACAATAACATAGGAATGTCGCTGAAAAACATACAGCAGAAAGCCATGGAACATTTTCCCTTTTAAGTAGAAAAGTGGAGTGAGTCTGGAAAAATTGAAGATTAAAGCCAATTCAGTGAAAAGAGAAGCCACTTAAATATAAAGCATCCCAATTCTGAGAGAACCTGCAAGATGGTGATGGTGGCACTTGTAGCAGTTTACGGAGACGCCAGAGAGGCTGTAGCCTCAACTACTTGCCCTAGTTGGGAGGGAACAGAGGCAATGTCAGATCCAGGAGCAGGGACAGAAGCGAGGAGGAATGGAGGGAAGGACACGTGAACATCTGAAACCCTCTTGTTCACAATCCTCCCTGAAGTTTGCTCCTTCCTTTGTATGCTCATTTTCTCCAAAAATTTCCTCTAATTTCCAAGTTTCTAACTCTGGATGCTAATTCCCTTCTTTTCCCTGAAGGAGGATGCCATTAGTATCAGCAAGGGCATCTGAGCAAAGGGCAGCTGAGATGTCAGGAAGAGCCCTGGCTGTGGCCCACGAGCCACACGTTCCGAAGGTGATGGAGAAGTAACCCCAGTGAGCAGGTACTGCCAGGGATGGAGCCTCCTCACCTTCTAGGTCAGGTAAAACCCTTGGCCTGTGCAGAGGCAGAACCTGCAGTTTCTCACCAGAGCAGCTTCAGCAGCACAAGCCGGAGCAGCCAATTTAAACTTTGAGGTCAGTCCTGCTTTGCAGAAGAAGTCTGAGGACTACTTGCAGGAATTCCTCCCAGCTATCATTTTTCTATAGCTCTTTGAACCACCAGAAGCTTAAAACCCACTTCTGAGAAATTCATAGCCAATTAAAAAAAAAAAAAATCCACTTTAATCTGTGCAAGTATCAGGTTAATGGCCTTGTTTGCACTAGACACGAGTTGGCAGCACAGAAATGAACGCCGCGCTATCGCCCTCCAGGATCAGCGGAGCTATCAGAGTAACTAATGATGTGATGGTTGCATTGGGAACTCTGAAGTTCACTACCCAGAAGTACTCCCTCTTCCCCAAAAATGTTTCCTTCAGACATACTTCCTGAAAGAATGATTTACAAAATTTACAAATTGAACTTCCTAATGGTATGCAGTAAATCTCAATTCATTTCTTCAGTAATTAAGGCCTACAAGCAGAAAGTTTGGATTTAAGCCTATGCATAGAATCAACTTATAGCCTACAATTTAAGAATCAACCTGTAGTCCACCAAGTTGCTAGTCAGAGCTGCAGCAAAAAGCTGTGTCCTTCAAAATTCAGCATTTCTAACCTATCTCAAAGAGCAGGCCAGCAACAGATTTCCAGCTGGAAGGTCACACAGCCCAGACTTAGCTGAAAATCTGCAGATTTAGTTAAAAACCTGTGAACATAAAAAAGGTGAGGACAGTATTTTTGGTTAGCAGGCCCCTTTTTGGTGTGAATAGAGATCTCTCCTACAAAACAGGTACAACAGGACATTTCTCTCAGGTGTCATGTTTTGAGAGGCATTACTAGAGCATCACTGAAATAAAATAAGTTTCCACTGACTCACTAGCTAACAAATGTAATCAAAATGTGTAGCATGAAAACTAGAACATGAGTTAACAAGAAAAATACTTTCTTTAGCCACTTTGGAGAATCATTAATAGAGTAGCATGCCACAAGAAAGCCAGCTAATTCTGAAACTGGGCTGGATTATGTTGTCTGAACAAGGGCATATTGTTCCATTTTCTTTACCACCAGTTGTCCAACTGGGCTCCAACTGCTGCTTCAGAAAAGCATTTGCCTCCTGGAGCTGAATTGTTTGCAGATGTCTCACATACCTATGGCATCTGAAATGGCACTGACCCCTACACTTAGGCAACAAAATCCCAGTTTAAATCTAACAAAAAAAAAAAAAAGTTTGCCCTGTGAATGTTGTAAAGTAGAACAAGTTCCTCCTTCAGTTGTATTAGTATATAATATAGCATAATAGCAGTAGTATTTAAGTAGTTAAGTGTAGTCAAATATGAAGATCAATGTTCAAGCGATGGCCAAAGAGATTTTAGCCAAAGAGTCTGACATAAAGAATCATTTTTACTGTAAGAAACTAACTGTTGCAGAAAAATGAAGAGTAAGGAATCCGTTTTTCCAGAGCCAGCTTTTCTTGCAGAGACAGACATGCCAAAAGATGCAACTTGCAGGTCATCCAGAACAGCAGCCAACACAGCCAACACTTGTCCACTCCCGCCCCACACAGAACTGACTGTCCCCTCACCAACTAGGACTGTTTCTAAGCCATTAAGCAGTAATTTATATGAAACATAGCAAGTTGTAACTTAAAGGCCTGGAATATTCTAGGTTGAAAAGGCGACACTACAGGAAATGCTTCATGAACAGTCAGCCTCGCTCCTCCAAAAACAGTTGTTCCTACTGCAGGAGCAGGACAGACACTCCACGGGGGAAGCAGGTGGGGAGCGGAGGGCCTGCCTCAGCCATCCCGTGTTAATACTTTCCTACATGACATCCAGAACCTCCAGTTCCCCAATAAAGTCGTTTTGTTTAAGAGCGTTGGTCCTGCAGTGTACAGTATGTAGCCATTCTCCACTGCCCAGACATTACCTAACCTTCTGGGGAACACAGAGCCCTCTACAAACTATGTTTCCAAACATATAGCTATGGTATGTTACTATTTAGGCATTTTAAATACATTACTGTGTATTACTTCCCATATTCCATCAGCAAGTCACTGATAATGCCCGCTACTCAAGCCTTCAATGCAAGATGGCTACATTTTCCAACTATAACATTCGTTGAACAACTGCAAGTTCTGAAATAAAAGCATAAAGCAGGTTTTTTCTGCTTTCTGCCATGAAATTCCCATATAAGCATGTCACTTAAGAAGAGTAACACAACTTTCATGAATTTCAGTCCCTTTACAGCCACCATGAGTAATATGTACGATGTACATGAATCTTCAGGTGCAAATTTTGTCCACAGTATGGACAGAATTGAGGGTACAAAAGAAAATTGGGCAAAACAAGCCAGAAAAGCACATATCCAAGCACATGTCCCCCAAACTCAGGACAGAAGGTGACCGTTTCACATCAGCAATTATGGCTACATAGTCACCAATGGTGCTAATCCATCAAAAAGCCAAGGAAATCTCCGTACCCCTTCTAGGCTGTGATATAGAGTAGAGTAACTCAATTAAAGCACCAGACCACTGGTGATGGGTTCCAGGCCTGGCCACAGGGCATTAGCAAAACGCACTGTACTGCGAGCGTTTGCAGAACAGCACATCATTCCCCCCCACCAAGTATTTGCTTAATTGTAATTAGGTGACAGTCTTGCCATTTCCCAAACTGGCTTTTCCTGGAGATAATGACTGTAGCAGCAAACACACTTTTCCTCTAAATATATTTTAACGGGTTCCCACATTCATTTTCTATTTTCTGTATTGTTCATGTCCCTTAACTGCCCTTCTGGTTTGCACTTTGTGTTTTTAAGGCTGCTTTCCTCTCATGACCAGCCTTCTCACCCAAATCTCTTTCACACCACACTACTCTTCCTTATCCAGTCCAGGAAGACATGTATCCATTACTCACTATAGGTACTAAAACCAGCCAAAATACCACAACGAAGAGGGCACTCCATCTTACTGCAGAGAGAACAACTCCACTGTTGTCATTAAACTCTTGGATTTTCAGTCACTTCAGTAAAAGAGAATAAATATCATCCCTAATTACAGAAAAACAAGACATCAAGTAACCTTTGCTGTTAACACAGCAGCTGGTTGCCTATCATGATTGAATCTTCAAGTAGATCCTCTGCTGCTGTCTGCAAGGCAACAGATCAGCAACAGTTTTCTGGCAGCAGATCAAACGCGTTTACTCACGAGTGAGCTAATGCTGCTTTCCCTCCGCGTATACTTGCCTCCCATGACTGGCACTGTGGCACGTGCACCCACACTGAGCAGACAGGCAAGTGCTGCAGCTGCTGCCACACGGGCTGCATCGTGAGTGAATTCTGCCCATCTCACCTGGAACTGAAAACTCTGTTATTTTCCCATACATACGTGCAAAAATTCCTCATCACCCATATAAGTGTTTTCTAGCAGAATCAGTTCCTCATTCTGGTTCTCACTACAGACCCACAAGCGACTGTGCTTGCAGGCACTGGAGGGATGCTGCAGCACCGGAACGAGCGCCTGCGCAGTGCGGATCACCTTGCGCTGCTATAGCCGTTTCGTACGGTCAGCTCGTGGCTGCCTCTTCCTTGTGCAACCTTCAGTTTACCAAGTTTGCAGCTGCTTCAAGTCAGAGCTCTGGCCCATTCTGCTCAGTGCAGTTACAGACAGCACACATACTCTGGAGTCCTGCATGAACAGTAAGACAGCATGGCTGCAAAAGCTGATGTCTTGAGACACCAGGCAAAAACCTCCAGGCACGCTGCTGGAAGCCACTCTTCTTACCGGGCTGAAGAAACACCTGCCAATACCTCGTTTTACGCTGCCATTTTTCACCTCACTGTCAAACTCCCCATCCATCCACGCTCGGCACCCAAGCCCCGCTGCGGAACCAAAGCGGCCGTGCGCGTGCAGCACCCAAAGGGAGCGCGCATGTTTATTTACGAAGCAGCGCGGCGGGAGGGGGACAAACAGCCATGCCCCCGCCGGGGGGCTCCCGGGGCACAAACCCGCCGCCCGCAGGCGGCTCGGAGGCCCCGCTTCTCGCGGCCTCGGCTCCGCGGCGCCCAGGGCCGCGGGGAAGGCGGGCAGGAAAATGCGAGAACAGCGGCGGCGCCGCGGCGCGA
>NW_020454416.1:1219656-1223308 GCF_003342845.1 Nothoprocta perdicaria
CCGTCCCGGTTGGAGCGGGAGCCGCCTCCCCGAAAGCTCCTGCGCGGGCGTTGGGCATCGCGCGGGGACGCCGGAAAAAAACGGGACAAACGCTCCGCAGGCGCGTCCGTGACGCGGCGGGCGCCCGTTCTAACGCCCGTCATGTCCCGGTGCGCGCGGCCCCCCGCCGAGCCCTGCGCACCGCGCCGCCCGTTTGCGCTAACCGGTTAACGCCAGTTAACGCTGGTTAAAGCGACCGCGTAAACGGAGGAGGCTGAGGAGGGAGGGCTGCGCGTGGTGCGGTTGGGCGGCGCCGGCCCGCGCGTTAAGGAGGAGCCGTTCCGGACGTTACCGCGTTGGAAACGCCCGGTGCGCAGCAAAGCGGAGCGGCAAACCTGCCGTACGGATAACACGGGATGTGCTCCACGGCAGTTGTAAATAAAACTGGAATGAAACAAGTATGGTAGCTGTGTGTTAATGGGAAACAAATACCTTGCAAAAACGTCTCGTGACGTGGCTATAAGTAGGTCACACGTAACAAAAACTAATTAAACCGAAAACGTGAAGCGCAGCCCTGCGCCGTGTCCCGCAGGAGCCCCTGCAGCCCCGGACCGGCGTTCCCGGGGTGGAGGCCGACGCTTCCGAAGCGCCCTCGGCACCACAGGAATGGCCATCCCTTGGGTACCGTCACATCACTCGTTGTTCGTGCCAAGGTGAGTTTAGAGACCAAAGAGAAACATAAAAGGGGAAGTAGCTAATTATGCCTCTCCATTGCCCTTTTAGTTCTATCGGTTTGTGTTTGAATTCTCTGGAAGGGAGGGGTTGGTTCCTAGATCACTGAGATGCTCTAAAGTCTCTATCTCCTCGTACAAATGCTTTCGAGGAATCCTTTTAAACAGTTTACAAATGTATTAAAGTGTAACTTAACCTTTGTTGAGTCTTTGCAATTTCGTAATCAAAGTTTTGGAATCATTTGGGTTAGTTTATGCACTTGGGGCTAGATTAGAAAGTCCTTGTGGTTTTAGGTCTGGTATTTCTGGCATTCAATTATGAGCAAGTCAAGGAACTACCAAGTTTCAACTGCTTCTTTGAAATTACTGCTCCTATAATGGATGTGGTGCTCAATTCCCCGATGCAAGATGCGTTTTAGTTAACAGGAAAAGTGGAGAAAACAGCAGCAAATGATACATATCAGTTGATGTTAAATGTAATGATAGTGCAAATCCAAAGAAACACCAAAGAAGAAAACAGAAAATGCGGGGACTGTGAACAAGGAAAAGACAAAGAGGAAGGATCTCATTGACACTTAATCCTCAGAGAAAAAAAGATATTTTGAATGTAGACATTTCGAAGGAAATCTTACAATGTTTGTGAACACCAAAGAAAGGAGCCAAGAATGCAGCACAGCTGGAAAGAAGAGCTATTCTCCCTGATGTGTGAACATCCAGGTGCTGTCCTGGTCCCTGAGCGTGGAAACATCCTTGGCCAGAGGAAGGCAGATCCGAGGGCTGCTCTGCTGAGGGATGTCCCAGCGGGTCGGGGTCCGAAATCTCCGCTTTGGAAACGTGTTGCAGCTTAAAGACGAGCAAGGTACGTGCGGAGGTTCTGCAGACAAATTGCTGCTTGATCCCTGGCTTTCCACCAAGTGCTCTGCTTGCCCAGGAACGCGCTGCTTGTCCCATTGCTGCCTTCTCCAGAGGCCTCTGCTTTCCACCCCACCGCTGCCTTTTCCCCTTGCAGATCCACGTGTTCCTTCATCTTCCCCTTGCTCTAAAGCAAGCGCAACCTCCTCGGCTCCTGCTCCAGCCCTTCCGAGCGAGTGCTGTTAAACAGGCCTGCAAAAGCCCTCCGAGAGCCCCCACAGAGGAACATATTTGGGAAATAAAGGCATCTGCTGCAGAACACGGAGCAGAAACAGGCACATCCTTTCAGAGGGAGAAATTACACAGGTTGTGAGTGGGCTGAGCTAGTGGGAGGAAGGAAGTGTGATACAATGAGAAAGGGTGGTGCTGAATCTGGCCTGCCTGAGGCTGCCCTTTTAGTGCCAAGCTCATTACCTGGTGTCTTTATTCCCAGTGACGGCAGAATTCAAACCCCGATCAACAAATTCTGCTCTTCCATTAAAAACACCCATTTATAATTAGTCATAAGGTAAAAATAATTGCATTCACACAACAGTAATTGCGTTCAACAACAGCCAGCGCCACCCCTGCGCTTGAAGTGCGTTTGTTCGATGCTCAAGTCCTTCGCTCAGCGACTGCGAAATGTCAGGAGCCGGGATGCAGCTCCCTGGGTCCCGCGTGACTCAGGCTCGCCGGGGGAAAATAACGTGGGAATGCTGAACGGGACGAGCATTACGCACGGGCGGCAGCTGGAGCGCTGGTGTTCAGCCGCTTCCAGCGTCGGTTTGGCATCCGCAGCTTCCTTGCAGGGAATGGAGCGCCGCCGGGGCCGCTTCCCGAGGGCTGCCCGGTGCTGGGCAGAGCCGTCAGGGAGAGCAGTTGTCCTGGTGACACGGGCTGAGCGTCCCCATGGCCACACAGCACCACGAATCCTCCCACTCCAGCGCCGCTCCGGCCTCCGGCGCTTGGCCGGGGCCGGGATCGGCCTCCTGCTGCTGCCGCTGCTGCTCCTGCTGCCAGGGGTTAAAGCTCCCCCCGGCAGTGCCGCGCTGCAGACACAGGGATTACGCTGGCTGGCAGGCGCAGGTCCCTGCAGGCAGCGCCTCATCGCAGCAGAACACACCGGAGCCCTTTCCATAACCGCAGTGGCGGGGCGGGAATGAACCTTGTTGAGACGCGGCATTCCCGGGAGCCGCGGCTGTCAGGGAGGCGCTGCCGGCCAGGGGCAGCACTGGGACGCAGGATCCCTGCCTGGGACAAGGTGGGGGACTTGGGCGTGGATGGGGTCCCCTCCTCAGCAGGGGAAGCGGGGGAGTTCCAGGGACGCAGATCCCCTTCCCTAGGAGCGAGGAGCTGCCCGGGAGGTGCCGGTGGGAGCGGTGGCTGCAGGATGCCAGGGGAGCACCCGTGAGCCCCGCGCACCAGGAGCTGCCACCGAGTGCTCCGGGCTGCCCCTCTGCGAGGCCAGCGCTGCTGGCCACTTCCTGCAATCGCCTCCTTCTACATGGGAACCGCTGGTGATTTCTCAGAGGTGGTGAGCCAGCGGCTTCCCTGCCGCAATGTCCACAGCTTCCCTGCCGCAGTGTCCACAGCCTGTGGAGCCCGGAGCCCTGTGGGGCTTCAGGCAGCAGCTGCCTCTGCTCACCCCTTGGCCCTTCTCCGCACCAGCACCTGGTGTCGCTTCAAGGGCCGTGGCAAAACTGAGCAGCAGGAGGGGCAACTTTATTACCCGAAGCAGCCCACTGCCCCAGGAAGCTAATAGATGTTCTCTAGGGTGCTCATTTAGAGCTAGTGTTGTTCAGCATGTTATGAATTTCATTGAAACTCGTCCAGAGAAATTATTTCAGAATATTTCAGAATATTTCAGAATATTTAAGGTTGGAAGGGACCTCTACAGATCATCTAGTCCAACCTTCCTGCTCAAGCAGGCACACCTAGAGCACGTGGCACAGGGTGGCATCCAGGCGGGTTTTGAAGACCTCCAGAGAAGGAGACTCCACAACCTCCCTGGGCAGCCTGTTCCACTGCTCTGTCACCCTAACAGTAAAGAA